>NW_024467876.1:0-216310 GCF_001890705.1 Aspergillus sydowii CBS 593.65 | reverse complement strand
CCTTACCAACAACTTCAGTATCTGGAGGAGCTATATCTTTTATATTTTTTGGTTTTGGTGTTTCCGGAGTTATTTTCTTGCCCTTTTGGGCCATTTTGAAGCTATTTTGAAGCTGTTTCTCTGCCTCCTTAGCTATACGGGCTTCCTCTTTCTGTTGCTTTTTCTCCTCAGCCAGGCGGAGGCGTTGCTCTTTATTAAAGGCCTGGATTCGCCGGCGTTCTTTAACTTGACGTTTCTTCTCCTCTTTCTCATGTATCCGGCGGAGTTTCTCCTCTTCCTTAAGTGCTTTAGCGGCCTGTATAGCCTCATCTTTCTGTTGTTGAAGCTCTTGCGCTTGCTGGATCTTCTTTGGTGAATAGAAGACTGCATAGCCATCCTCTGGTGCTCGTAGTTCAAACATAAGAGGTTTAGCACGTTGTCGCTTCTTCTTCTCGTTTTCTAGGGCGTTTTCGAGGCCGTCGCAGCGTAGTTTGAGGATTATATTCTGTGTAGCAAGGTGGTGCATTGTAGAACTCAATTTCTTGGTGTTTTGGTCATAAACGTCGGTAACAACACGCTTTAAAAGCTTCTCGATCCTCCGCCAGTCCTCTGCACCTAGTATTGAGCGAGAGGATTCACTAGATGATGGTCGTTCCGCGTCTTTATCGATAAACTTTCGTAGAACGACCTGCGGATCCCACGGCTGTATCCCAACAGATCTCCATGCAGATTCAATATTTTTTGGTGATACAGCCTTATTCCAAGCCGGCCAGAAGAGGCGGAAGAAGTCCCGTTTAGTAATAGAGCTCAGGCCTAGGCTGGAGTGCAGAAATCCTTCCAATTCGTTGCTGTACGCCAGAGATAAAGGACCAAAGATAGAAACGTCAAGTGGCTGCAAAGAATGCGTTGAATGAGGTGGATAAGTTAATAAGAAGATCTTATTATCTTTGCAATACTGTATAAACCTCTGATCGACGTGGGATCCATGGCCGTCAAGGATTAGGAGGCGCCATCGCCGCCGCGCCTTATCCTTAGTTTCCTGGTCAAAGAGATCGCGAAGCCATGCAATTCCTATATCATTATTCGTCCAACCGCTTGCTGAAGAGGTAAAGAAACACCGTTGCTGCGTAGTATCAAGATCCTGGAGCCATGTATTCTGTAAATTCGACGCCTGCGATTGGTATATAAGAGCTGGAGATAGCTTGCTTCCATCCGCGCAAATACATGCAATCGTGGTGATCCATTCCCGATTACCATCTTGAAGGCGTTGCTTAAGGCCATCTCTTTTATACCGCTGCTTTGAGAAGATCCGCTTGCCCCTGGTAAGCATTCCAATTAGGAAGCCTTTTTCATCCATATTATAGATATCTTCTGCCTGTATATCGTACTGATGGAGCTTCCGCGCCAGAAGCTCGAAATAGAGTGTATATTTATAGGCAGAATCAGCCCGTACACGCGCCGCGTCCATACCGGTTGTATAGAGGCAGATAAGGTCCTTGCTATGTTGCTTTAAAAAGCGCCCAGGCCAGTGTTTTCCAGGTCGTTTTCCAGTAATATTAGCAGCAAAATTTCTCAGCATCTCGTGGGATATAAAGAGGCCTTCCGCGCCGAGATCATTGATATAGGTAATAAGGTCCTTTGCCTGGCGGTTGTTAAGAACTCGTTGGCTTTCATATTGGTCATCTTTTGACCGCTGGACACCGCGGTGGCGCCTCGAGAGAGTTGACCGATCAACACCATATTTTTGCGCGACTTTAGTATAATTGATTGATTCGCCGAGCTTCAAGGATTCTAATTCTGCAATCGCTTCTTCAATTGGAGTCATATTGGTTGAGCTATAGAGGTTTAAAGATAGATAGTTTGTCGGTCAAAACAGAAAAATCGGGCGCCAGGTGGGACCGGGCGTCAGGTGATCAGCAACGGTAAGCTTTGGACCCACGCAAATCTTAAAAGCTTGGACTATGAAGTTTACAAACAGTTCTCAATGAAGACCCTAGAAGAAATCAAGCCCGCCTTTCTGTGTCTTTGTGGGGTCAAGTTTAACAAACAATGGCTGCCTAATGCACCCCAGGCCACAGGCCTGGCTGATTGCACAATTGGGTGATCAATTGGAGGAAAAGTAGACGAGTACCTGCTTCTGGCAGACCAATGTGGCCTTAAATATTACCAGGGCATGGTTAACATCTTTTGGCCAGATCAGGGACTTCTCCATCTCTTAATTCTTGGTCCTTCCCCTATACTTCTCAGCGGTGATGTACTGACATCGATACGTTCCCATCTTCCTTGCTGTTACCTTCGTTATTCCCCCAGACTAAACATTCACTCAGGAATCCATACACTCATTTAGCTTTTTATTTAACCATGACCCGGGTACACCATGGCATTGCCCTTGCCAACACCGCACTGGCGCCCATTTCCCAGCTGGCACCGTTCTCTGCGTTGATGATGTCTATTGTGCTTATACTACTCTTCTTGATCCGGTACTACGCTCTGGAAAACCTCCTGATACCTCGAATATATGGACATGTCTACACAGAATTGAATGAACTGAAAAAAAGGGGCTTCATCAACCACCATATAGCAGCGACCACGAAACTTATAATTCTTATTACGGCAGCCTATCCATTCATTAGTGTGATTACTGGAAAAGCAACATTGAACACGCCCTATGCACATGGAAGCATTGCGACCATGGGTGATATCCTCGTGGTGGCAGCTCAGATGCTGATCGCCATGTACGTGTTTGAGCTTATCTACCGAATGAAGCTGTCGCCTATTGCTGTCTTGCATCATATTGGGACTATCGTAATTGGCCAGGCAGCGATTGCCATCAGCCTGAATCTGGACGATGAGCCTGATGCAGATATCGAATTCATTTTGTGCACAGTTTGGGGTATATCAGCTCCTCCAGTTTATTATCGGAGTGGCAACTAACTGTATGCATCCTAGGGGCGTTCGACATTATTTCAGAGTTCTTCCCTCATGTCGCCATTATCCTTCACCGAGTTTACCCGGACAGACATGTCTTTCTCCAGCGAGTCTTTCTCCTATCCTGCATTACGACGGCGACGGGCACAATTTGCGAAACGATTGTCACTATGTACCTGTTTGGCAGTCTTTGGAGCCGATGGCAACTTGCATTTAAAGTTGTCACTCCGATCCTGCATGTGGCTTTCTCTGCTGCTCAGGTGCATGGGAGCGTTATTCTCTGGAAGATGTATAGAACGCAGTACGAGTATATCAAAGAGACGGTTCTGGTCGAGGAAGTCGCCCTTGGGATCGAAATGGTTTGTCTGGAGCCTGAATATAAGCCTCCGGATATGGTTGCATCTGAGATATGATATGCTAGCTGTGCTTCTGAGTTGGAATTGCTATTCATATCTTTCAGAGACGATAGCGAGTGAGATGGTCCAATTGGTGAAATACAAAACTTCTGAGAAAGCAAAATAATATATCAATAAATACGGATGATTACTCTAGTCAATATTTTGTGTCAAGTTAATTCAGTTAATTAATTAACGAAGAGCTCATGTCAGCCATTCATGACTGTTGCTGGTGCCATTCCTTTCCTCTCCTGGCATGAGCTGCCACTACAGCAGTCCCATGAGAGAAAGCACAGATTGGGAACAGGTCGAACAGGCTGTACGATGTCACTTGATCGTCGTCCCACGCACTTTCTAGCTCTGTAGAATGAGCTTGTCTCCGACTAACGGTCACCACTTGCAAATACCTCACTAAACGACGTTGCTTAACGAGCAGGAGACACCGGAGCATTGGCGCCTGAAACCCCAGGCACATAGTGCTTACGTGATCCGCGACTGGCTTCTTTCTGTTTCATCTTCATCTTTATCTTCAACCTTGAAACGAATCCTTTTCTTCCAGTTCTCTTCGCTTGTTCGGCGAACGGCAACATGTCATCGCCGACATTTATCGTCAGCATGCCAGGTTCAGGGCCGGCGGCCCCTCGCACAGCCAGGCGCAGTCAGGTCCCCAGAGCCTGCAACTGGTGCCGCGTGCATCGCCTCAAGTGCGATTCCGACTTTCCTTGTTCTAACTGTAGAAGGAAAGGAGGTGAATGTAATAGCGACCGACTAGCTAGGCCGGTTACTCTCCCTCAGGCATGCCGGGAAATTGACAGGCTCAAGCAGCGCGTTGAGCAGCTTGAGCACGAACTCCAGAACGAGCGGCAAAAGCACCGTTCTCTCCCAACAGTGGGCACGCCATATACCCCTGATGACAGTCCCAAGGATACTACGGCAGATGTTAGTATTCCTGACTCTGCCAGTGGGAAACGCTGGGAGGGAATCTATATCAGTACTGCCCGCTCGCCGAACAAGACGTGGTATGGGTCATCGTCACTCTTCTTCTTTATCAACCGCATCAATACCTTTCTAGCTGCTGCTCTGAGGCAGACTCAGTCGACGCAGGTGCTGCTTCCAGAATCCGCAAGCACCCTTCTGGATGGACCCACTGCCACAATAGGAGATAACCAACGGCCAGCCCCAATGGGTGACCCAATCCGCGGGGGCGAGTCCCTTACGTCGATGCAGGAGGAATACTTTTTGAACATGTTTTGGGATACATTCTATCCCACCTATCCCATTCTCGACGAGCATGACTTCAAGGAACACTACCAGTCGCTGTGGACAGCGTCTGACGGTGAAAGACAGCCGTCTGCCCTCGTTGATATCGTCCTTGCAGTCTGCATGCAATACGGGATGGCGCGACAACCGGGAGGTCGTCATGCGCTCACTGCAGCCGCGCGAGGCAATGTTGACAGCAACGACTCTACCATCGCCGGTCGATGGCACTATCGTCGCTGTCTAACTCTCTTGGCGAACGAAATGGAAACTCCAACGCTGTCTACGTTACAGTGCCACATACTCTGCTCGATCTACTTGTGCTACGGCGGCTTTCAAAACATGTCAGACAATGCATGTGGTCTGGCGGTACGTGCCGCATTCATGCTTGGACTGCATGTTGAACCTCCTCAGAGTATGCCACGACGCGAGAGGGAGCTACAGAAACGGGTCTGGTGGACACTTTATATCCTAGAAACTCACCGAAGTATGAAACTCGGCCGGCCGTTTAGTATACAGGAGTCGACTTCATCATGTACTTTACCGGCGGACGATCGTGAAATCGCCGGACTGTCAGGCTCGAGCTTCGCACCGATTGGGGGCAATGTCACTTGGCTGACGTGGAACCTGCACAAGATCAAACTGCTTCTCGCCGCGCGAAAGGCCTACACAAACTTCTACTCTAGACCCCCAGATACGATTACACTAGGTATCGCGGAGCCGGTCACTAGTATTATGGATGCGTGGTTGCATGGTGTTCCTGAGGCCCTGAAGACTAGTCGTCAAAACCAAGGAACCCCCTTCTCGACAGATCGTTCATCGTTACAGATTGAACAGTTTACCCCCGTCTGGCTGCAGCGGGAACGCATTCTGCTGGAGCTCATGTACCATACCGTGTGCACGAATTTATACCGCGCATCGATTTGCTTTACCCTCAACGGAGTCCCGGCGGCAATCACCGAGGACGCGGCGTCAAAATGCGCTGCTCATGCGATGGCGCTAACTCACATTACCAATCAAGTGCTAGAGACTACTTTGATCCTCAACGGGTGGCACGAGGCCTTCCAGTGGCAGTGGAACGCGGCGATGACGCTCGTCGGCTACGTCCTGGCGTTCCCCCAGAGTACTTCGACCGGAACTGCGAGAAGCACCATCGACCTGTCAGTCTCTGCACTCGAACGCTTTGGTGATGGCTTCGCGGTGGCAGCCAATGCAGCAACTATTATGCGCGACCTCAGCATCAAGGTTGATCGTCTTGCCGCGGAGGGCTCTACCCTGACAAGCGATGCTCCGCAGAAGCCGACCTCCCTGGAGAGCACACAGACCGCGATGGCCCAGATTAACTCTGGATACCAAGTCCCTCTTCACGAAGGGGCCATGGATCAAACGATACAATGGCCCCTGTGCTTTGGAGACGAGGTTACCACGGCAGAGATTGGGGGCATTCTGGGCCATTCGATCGATATCTCTGCTGAGACTCTAACAGATATCGACTGGTCGAATCTAAATAATGCTTTCTTTGACCAGTGGCCTGGGGCTTTCTAATATAAACTACTTTGACTATGTTAATGACATTTGTAACCATTCAACGATCTTTTCATGCATGGGATGCAGTAACCACGTAAACCGCAACCACATCCTCAAATTTGAGCAATGCTTCAAACAACCTAAACCTCGGCTATCATACTCGGCTGTTTCTTCCCATAATTCTCAGCATCCGACGATCGATTCCACCGGAGATCGTCCGCATCCACCGGAAGTTGGGGTAAGTCCGGGGTCGACCGATGCGGGGAAGGAGTACACAATACTACACTGCTTATCCCTATTTAACCTGGCTCTTTCTCTCCCTTTGTCTCTGCATACTCTCCCCATACAGCCCGTCATGCAGAAAACAGCCAGCGTCAAGTCGCGCGGCGAGGACGCGGTTGGAGATTTTGAGAAGCCGCACATCGAGCACAATGAAGCACTTGACCTGTTTACTCCGCAAGAGCGCAAGGAGCTCACTCGTCGCATTGATCTGCGTCTTGTGGTGACTCTGGGATGTCTCTATTGTATCAGTTTGCTGGACCGGACGAACCTGGGCGCTGCATCGGTCGCTGGGTATGTCTACCTTATTCCACCTCTTTGTTCGGATTCCAGGAGACTATCGCTAACATGACTTGAATTCTAGAATGCAACCAGACCTGAATATGAATGCATCCAATAATGGATACAGTGTAACTTCGTTAGTCTTTTTCATTACTTATACCATCTTTCAGATCCCTGCGACGGTGATCATCCGCAAGCTCGGCCCACGGATCTTCCTCTCGGCCATTGTTGTTCTCTGGGGCGTCATCATGCTTGTTCGTCCTTCTGCCTCCTTAGACCCGGTATAGTACTAAACTTACGCGCATAGTGCTTCGGATTCGTCCCGTCGTGGCCGGCAATGGCAGGGTTGCGTGTTATCCTGGGCGCTCTAGAAGCTGGGTTCTATCCCGGATGTGTATATCTCCTCAGTACGTGGTATACACGGTATGAACTGCAGAAGAGAAACGCGGCTTTCTATCTCATCGGCAGCACGGCGTCTGGGTTCGGCGGTATCCTCGCCTACGGGCTGATGCAGATGGATGGACTGGGAGGGAAGGAGGGCTGGCGGTGGATTTTCATCGTATGCATTATGGCAAACCTCAAACCTGATGAAGAAGCTGATGATATGATATTATAGATTGAAGGCATACTCACCTGCGTTCTTGGGTTATCGTCATATACCATCCTCGTCGACTTCCCCGAGCAGTCGCCCAAATCGTGGAGGTTTCTCAACGAGGCTGAGGCGGCGCACGTTATCGCGACTATCGAGAATGACCGCTCTGATGTATTCGCAGAGGAGTTTACGATCAGGGGGTATCTTCATAATACCAAGGATAGCAAGGTATGGCTGTATGCCATGCTGTATCTCTTGACCACGACAAATACCTACGCGATTGCGTACTTCTTACCGATCATTCTGCAGGATAGCATGGGCTTTTCGGTTGTAAAATCTCAGTGTCTTGTAGCGCCTCCGTATGTTGCTGCCGCCATTGTTATGTACCTTCAGGGCATGATTGCAGATAAGTGGCGTGTTCGAGGCCCCATCGTGGCCATCAACGCCGCAATGGGCCTTTTGGGACTGGGACTGTTGGGTTATCTAGACAATCCTGCCCCGAGATATTTCGGGGTGTTCCTGGCTACAATTGCTGGTATGGACACCGAAACCTCCTGGCGTACTATATACTGACCGCTATCAGGGAACTCGAATTGCCCGGCTCTCGTGTCATGGCAGAGGTGATTGCGTCTTCATGATTGATTGGGACAAGTTACTAACGGTTGATAGTAACAATATCCGAGGACAGTGGAAGCGAGCCCTCACGTCGGCCACGTTGATCGGCGGAGGCAGCATTGGCGGTATTCTGGGGACGACGGTGTTTCGGGCACAGGACGCCCCCAGCTATCATCCAGGCCTCTTGACTACGATGTTGGCCAATGCGATTATCATTGTTGTTGTTGGAGCATTAATGTTGAAGTTTCATCTCGCAAATAAGCGTGTTGATGCTGGTGGAAAGGCAATTGAGGGACTGGCTGGGTTCAAGTATACCCTGTAAATATATATAAGGCATATATAACTCTTGGAGTGGACAGTCGGTGGGACATTATGCAAAAACCAAATAGTCACTATTTGGACCAGACCATACTCGGTCTTGACGCTGACTGGAGAGTGGAACTTGATTTATACAGTGTAGAGTGCACACCATATTCTTTAGTATGATGGACTGAAGGTTTACGATGACATCATATGAAGACTTCCCGAAGGAGAAAGGAGCTCCTTCCAAAAGGAGATGCGGACACTAGTCCTAACCTGGCGCTCCGCGACTCCGAGTGTGTTTCTGCCTGAGGCGACCGATATTTTTTTCTGTATCTTCATCCACAACATCCACTCGGCATCCACTTGAGCCGCTTCACTCTTGTCTAATCTCCGTTATTGCCTGTCATCTACTGGTGTGAAACATCGGATACGCCGGGATTTATCAGCGGAGCCTGTGGAATTTTCTGGATTCTTGCCGTTTGTGCCTTGTGTGTGCGGCTCCATCATGGATTCTATAAAAGCCACCTATCTCTCCTGTAGATAGAACAGAAATATCATTCATACCTTCACTACCTCACTTCACTCACATTGATACCTTTGAACTTTGCAATGCCGTCTTTCACTGTCTACAAAGGCCATGCCTCTGGCAACGCGGTCAAGAGCACCACTACAAAGCCTGACGACCTTACAGAGGACTATGTGTTTGTCCGAGTAACTGCTTCTGGTCTTTGCGGGACAGACCTGCACTACGTAAGCACATACCACCCTTGATCTACGCCTCTCGTACTGACAAAGAAGCGCCGTGCGGATATGGTCCTCGGCCACGAAGGTGTCGGCGTTGTCGAAGCAGTCGGCCCAAGCACCCGCTTTCTGAAAAAGGGCGACCGTGTCGGATGGGGATACGAGACAGACAGCTGCGGTCACTGCATTGAGTGCTTCCAGGGAACTGAGACCTTCTGCAATAAGCGCGACTTGTACGGCTCCGCCAACCTCGACCAGGGCAGCTTTTCCTCCCACGCTGTCTGGCGCGAGTCTTTCTTGCACAAAATCCCAGACTCCATGAGCGATGCCGCTGCTGCGCCGCTGCAGTGCGGTGGTGCGACTGTCTTTGGTGCTTTGGATGGTGTCAAGCCGACGGACACGGTTGGTATCATTGGAATTGGTGGACTGGGTCATCTCGCTATCCAGTTCGCTGCAAAGATGGGATGCCGCGTCGTTGTGCTCTCTGGTTCAGAGCGGAAGCGTGAGGAGGCTATGAAGCTCGGTGCCCATGAGTTCATTGCTACAAAGGGCGCCACTGAGCTTTCTGTTTCTGCTCGTCTTGATCGACTTCTTGTTACCGCTGCCGTGCCCCCGAACTGGGACTTGCTTATGCCCATCTTCGCTCCTCGGGCTAGCATCTACCCTTTGACCGTGAGCATGGGCAACTTTGAAATCCCGTACCTCACCTTGATTCTCCAGGGTCTTACTGTTGTTGGGTCGCTGGTTGCCACCCGCGCCCAGCACAAGCAGATGCTCGAGTTTGCAGCCACCCACAAGATTGAGCCGATTGTCGAGACGTTCCCGATGACGGAGGAGAAGATCACAGAGGCCATGGACAAGCTGGATCGGGGAGAGATGTACTACCGTGCTGTTCTTCTGGCGCAGTAGTGGTTTGTCGTACTTTGAATTGGTTAGCGGCGTATCTTAATCTAATATAAGGAGTTCTTATGGCGAAAGCCTGTCGGTATCATATCCTAGTTCACAAGCACATGGATTTCCACATCTCATGCATTAGACCCGACGAATGATTGGGCTACAGCAGCTCATCTCCGGTCCATTCCTACAGTGTAACCTGCCAAGCCTCGCGTCTTCTTCCGGATACAGGGCTAAAAGTTAGATTAATATGCGGGGCTGGATCTCACTCTTGACGTGTCTGACATCTCACCATACACCTCTTTGCAAATACGTAGCCTGTGATTGAGTCTTGCACGATGTTGCTCTGGGTCGCCGCCCTGACGCTGCTGGCATCGATCGCCATCTACCTCATAGAGCGAGCCAGGTTTTGCCGCTTCAGACAGTATGCGAACCTTCCCCAGCTCCGATCGTCACTCTTCTGGGGCCATCTGAAGGCGTTGGACGGCGTGATGCGTGAAGGCGATAGACGTCGGCATATTGGTATGACACAGCACTTTCTTCGTGGAAGAGCAATAATGGCCAACAAGACAACGTTGAAACAGACCAGGTTTTCCTGGAAATAAGGCAAAAGCTAAAAAACCCTCCGGTATTCATTGCCGATTTCCGCCCGTTCCTGCACGTCATCTGTGTGATCTGTGACCATGGCGTGGCGGAGCAGATCTCGCGCAGCTCGAAGACATTCCCGTATAGTGTCCCAAAGGGCAACGCGGTGGACATTTTCAAGCCATTAATGGGCGCAAAATCGATTATTCTAGCTGAAGTACACTCTGATTGACCACTTGGAGCTGCACACAGACTAAAAGAAGGATTCTTGCTAGGGAACCGAGTGGAAAGGACTCCGGAAGCGCTTCAATCCAGGGTTCGCGCCGCAGCATCTGATATCCATTCTTCCGTGCGTCCTCGACCGCGTTGGCCGATTCACCGATATCCTTGATTCCTATGCAGCGTCGGGTGAAGTCTTCGATCTAGGCGAGCTGTGCACCAACCTCACGTTTGATGTCATTGGTATTTGTCTTTCAGGTAAAGAGTAGCATTCCTGCTGACCAAAGCCAGGAGCCGTATCGATGGACGAGGACTTTCGCGCCCAATGCGGACAAGAGTCCCAGAGTGAAATCGTTGTCTTATTCCGTGACTTTGTCGCTACTTGGCGCACTGGAGGGAGCGCGGCCTTGGACGTGTTGAAAGTGCCAACGCAGGCACGGCGATGGTGGCTCTCGCGCAGGCTAAACAGGGTCCTCAGGCGGGAGGTTCAGCGGAAATATGCCGAGTGGAAAGCTCATGGTGCCCAGAAGAAGCCAAGGAGTGTCCTCGCACTTAGCTTCGAGGGAATTGAAAGTCTCGATGGACATGTCTTGGACCAGACCTGTGATCAGATCAAGACGTTCCTGTTTGCTGGCCATGACACGACAAGCAGTCTTCTTCAATGGGCATTCTACGAGCTAGGCCGGACGCCTCATGCTCTTCTGGCAGCGCGACAGGAGCTGGACGATCTATTCGGGCCTGATTCATCACCGGACTCGATTCGTGCTAAGCTTCTAGCCGGCCCAAGCGAGGGTTTGCTGAGCCGTATGCCATATATATCCGCTATCGTAAAGGAAACGCTGCGTCTCCATCCTCCAGCCGGAACAGCGCGCCATGTCCCCTACGGATCGGGACTCAACGTTGAACTGCCAGACCGAGGGACGGTGTGTTTTGACGGGATGGTCCTACACAACTGTGCGACAATCATCCAGCGAGATGAGCGGGTGTATGGGCCAACAAAGGAAACGTTCGTCCCAGAACGCTGGCTGGATCAAAATCAGATGGAGTATCCAAATGGAGCCGAGATAGAGGATAGCAGATTACCGCCTTCTGCATGGCGCCCCTTTGAGCGTGGTCCTCGCAATTGCATTGGGCAGGAGTTGGCTACCATTGAAGCTCGCGCGGTGTTGGCGTGCACGTTGAGGCGTTATGACTTTACGAAGGTGGGCTTGGGTGAGATATTGCGTGATGAAAAGGGGCACGCTGTTATGGGTGAATGTGGGCAGTATAAGGTCAAGTCTGAACTGTTCAATGTGAGTTCTTAAGCCTTTTATATCGACACGACTGACATGTTGCAGATTTGGGAGGTGATTGGGAAGCCCGTCGATGGGACGCAAATGAGAGTCGCAATTACTGGTAGTTGATATTCAATAGGTCAACGTGTTTGAAACGGATTATTCACTAAATATGTAACTGATTATCTGAGACTCTTTGGTCAGCTACTGGTAATAAATTGCTGCACCCCCATCTACCAAAATCTGCTCCCCCAGTTATGTACTTTGCCAGGTCACTGGCTAGAAATACCACAACACCAGCAACATCATCGGGCTTTCCCAGCCTCCCTAAAGGAACTCGACTTTTCATAATGGCTTTCTTCCCTCCTACCGCGAGATCAGCGGCATTCATAGTCGTTTCGATCGTCCCGGGAAGGACGGAGTTGTATCTGATCCCGTATTTCCCAAATTCAACGGCCATCGACTTAGACATCGCCAGAAGGGCAGCCTTGGTAGGTGCATAATGAGTGAGGTTTGACGAACCTCTCACTGCTGTAATGGAGGAAATGGAGACGATGCTTCCGCCAGTACCTTGGTCGGCCATTTGCTTTGAGGCGGCCTGGGAAAGGAGGTACGCGGCTGTATAGTTCACGTCCATTTGCCGTTGCAACAATTTCTTCGTTACAGAGGTTGCAGGGGTGAATTGACATATCCCGGCATTGTTGACTAGTGCATCGACACGACCGTAGGCTGAAATTGTTTGGGAGATGAGGATGTCTGCGGCGGAGTCAGAGGTAAGGTCTGCGCCAACGATGAGATGTGACGTTTGCGATTCGTCCATCGTAACTGGCCCCAAAGATTGTTTCAGGGATTCTGCATCTTGTTGTGTTTGCGAGGTACCGAGATGGTGAAGGACTACTGTTGCTCCTTGCTGGGCGCAACGTCTTGCTATAGCACGCCCAATACCAGACGAACTGCCAGTAACGGCGATGACCTTGTTGCGAAGTAGCTCCATTCGAAAGGTCAGAATGGGGAATAAATGCGTGGACACTGCAAGTCTATTTGAGCCCGAGGGAGGGTGGCTAAGTCTAATCAGCCATATACCCAGCGTGTGCTAATGCACGTCGTATGCGCAATCACCCCTCATTTCTCCAAGTCTACCACGAATTATATCGTGTCTTGGGGCTACGAACGTCAATGCTTTTTGATCATGCTAAAGGTGCTGCAGTGCGGGGAGACGCCGGCTATATATCACGACCGAGGGTATATAAGACGTATATCAAGACATCGTCGAACTGCGCTGTTACTATAGCGACTCTCCCAACAAAAATCGCAAAACTTAGCTTAAACTGATACTCAATCACTAATCATGCCAGCTGAACCCCGCGCTATAATAATCGGCTGTGGCGTCGCCGGCATCGCCCTTTCAGCGCGTCTGAAGAAAGACCTTGGATACGACAACTTTATCATCTACGAGCGCGAGCAAGAAATCGGCGGCACATGGTACCTAAACACCTACCCAGGCGTAGGGTGTGATGTCGACTCCCATCTGTATTCCTTTTCATTCTATCCGAACCCGAACTGGTCGAAGAGGTTTGCCGAACAGCCTGAGATTTTGGAGTATCTGAACAGCACCGTTGATGCGTTCGGCATTCGGCCGCATGTGAGATGCGGGATTGAAGTAGTCGAGGCGAGATGGTGTGAGGAGTTGCAGCTGTGGCGTGTGCATTTGCGCGATCTTCAGACGGGGTATACCTTTTGGCGTGAGGCGGAGATGCTTGTCTCGTGCGTGGGAACTATTTCAATTCCCAAGGATTGCGAGATACCCAACTGGGACGCTTTCAAGGGCCCGATATGGCATTCGGCGCGCTGGAATCACGACTATGACCTGGCAGGAAAGACCGTTGCAGTGGTGGGCAACGGCTGCTCGGCCGCACAACTAGTGCCGCAGGTCGTCAAACAGGCGAATAAAATACACCAGTTTCAGAGGTCGCCCCAGTGGGTTACTAGTCGGATCAATCGAGACTTCACCGCGCTGGAAAAGTGGTGTTTCCGCTATATACCGCTTCTGGCTCGGTACTATCGATTCAAACTATGGAAGGACACTGACGCCCTGCACTCTCTCTATATGTCTGACAGTCCTGCACTAATTAAACAAAGAGAGGACGCCACCCGCGAGTCTGTAAGATATATTAAGCAGACAGCTCCGGAGAAATACCATGATATCCTTATACCTCAGTTCCCCCTAGGATGCAAGCGTCGCATCTTTGATCCAGGATACCTCGAATGCCTGCACGAACCAAACATCGAACTCACAACCGAGCCGATTGTCGAGTTCTTTGACGGTGGAGTTCGTACCACAGACCGAGATATCAATGTTGATGCCGTGATTCTCAGCACGGGCTTCAAAATCCAGCAGTTCCTCTCCCCAATTACTGTCCATGGCCGCCACACGACCCTTAACGAACACTGGCAAAGCACCCGCGGCGCTCAGGCGTACAAGGGCACATTTGTCACTGGTTTTCCCAATTTCGGGATCATCTTTGGGCCTAATGCTTTTCCGGCGCATAATTCGGTCATTTATACTAACGAGGTGCAGGCGGAGTACCTGATTAAGACGATATTCAAGCCTATCCTCTCCGGTAACTTCAGGACAATCGATGTAAAAGAGGCAGCGGATGTCTGTGATGCGAATTCCCTGCAGGGCAAGTTACAGAAAATGGTTTGGTCTGGCGGGTGTTCGAATTGGAATCTGGACGCCAACGGCCGCAATACTACGAATTACCCAGATAATACGTGGAAGTTCTGGTGGCAGCTGTATTGGCCGCGGTGGCAGGACTTTAATATATCCGGAGATACTGGCAGTCGTCCAACACATCCACTCAACAACCTCCTCTTCGCTATGGCAGTGGTGTCCGTTGCTTTCGGGGGTGTATATGGTCGCAGGTCACTGCGGTGGTAACGCGATGATGCGTGGCAGTAAAGAATTCGACTTTGATACTCCACCGCGAAATTAAATTTTAATCGCAGATCGGGATTGAAGTATGATGTGTTAATACTGTTTATTTATAAAGGATGACCATATCTTCAAGATGCTCTATGTTGATTATATAGGTTAACGAATCTTCCTTTCAAGCCTCTGCAGCCATTTAAGCGCACAACCATTTCAGCTAGTACTTAAGATCCTTTAGCCCTTTGCATGCTTAATCTGGATCTGAAGGGAGTTCAGGAAGTCAGCTCTGACGGTTAGCGATCCTAAATAATACTAAAGCTCTTGTTATTGTCCTATATACTGGAAGTATGAGCAAGGCACTTTTATTTGGATCTAGGTAGATGGCGCTCTGGCAAGTTGACAGCAGCGCGGTACAGGTATTTTATAATAATCTTCTTGAGTTTGAGAAGACCATTGCTTTAGCTCTGCAAGTTATAATATACAAGGGAGCCGCTAACCTGGATGTAGCTATGGGTGAGATTTTGGGGTGTATATCCTCCAATATAACTAAAGACATACGTTACAAACAAAGCAGGCATCCTTGCTTGAGTAAATTACTTATAGTAATGACCTTGGGTACCCTAACTTTCAGTAGGCAATTAACTAGATCTTTATATAATATCTTTCCTGTTCATAACGTTTGTAACTTGGCAAGAGTACCTGTTAATAACATCCTGTTAGTTGATCTTCAGATTATACAGATGTCAAAGGTCCAGGGGTAGTGGTATATTTAATGACGACTTCGAGGAGCATGGGCCAATGCCTATCGAACCATGAGGAGGCTATACTAGTTCGCGGGTTGTCGGAGCAGATTGATCCTATCCTATCCGATCAATCAAAAGTCAGACAGGGATGGGATGTATCAATTGTAGTACCCTCCCTATGCACAGTTCCAAAAAATCAAGGCATGCTCATATTGAGATCACGAAATCAGGGAAACCAAAGGTTGAGCCCGTTTAGGGATCGGTGACTCGACAAACCAGCACCCTTGGAGTATGCAAAGCAGCCGTGGCCACAACTCGTTGGTCAATCAAAGACCCAAGCTACCGATAAGAGAAAGCCATTTTCATGCTGGGCGTTGCTTTGAAGGAGCGAGGACTTTGGCGAGGCTAAGGTATAAAGTGGCAATTGAACTTGTCCGCCGGTGCATTCCCTCCTTTCCTCCCTCATCGACTCCTACCATGGCAGAGATATAACTGGCATCGACGCTACCCACCAAGACTCATTGCTTCTCTTCCGTACCATTTTTATTCGAAGTGACGTTATGTTGGCGGCGAGGCTGTTATCGTCTGCCCTCATGCAGGATGCGGGGTTGACAACACACTCCCTTTCTTTCAGCCTCGTCGCTGCCTTCATATACGGGGGCTCATTCAGTCTCTTGCCTAACACAGCCTGCGAAAAGGTTCTGGCTGGAAAGTTTCATCTGGGGCTGATGGGGGACCCTGCTTATAATCTGCGAGTCCGCCGCGCAATGAACATCCACCTTTCCTCTGCTTTTGATTCAGACGTCACGGCGAATCAGTAATGGCAGAAGTACTCGGAGCAGTCGCAGCGTGCGACCAGCTGGCTGGAAGTTTTACGTCTCTGTACAAAGAGCTGAGGACAGCCTACAAAGTCATGAGACATGCCAGGAAGGATATCAAGGACATGAAGAGCCGCACCAAAATATTGAAAAAGCTGTGGCAATTCTTTGGCGACACTATGAGAAAGATTTTGGAGATCAACGAGTTCTCAGTTGACCTAGAACGGTTCCACGACATTCACGAGGCCTTGTGGACGCAATCTGGGATAGTCAACCGGAAGATAGAGTCAATTCTCAGCGTACTGCAGCCCATATTGGAGAAGGAATATACATCAGCTTGGACCGAGCTTCGCACGCGCCTCAAATGGCTCTTTCGGAACAGAGAGGAGCTTCGTCTTCTTCATGTTGACATGGACCTTCTTACACGATATATGGGCATCTTCTGTATCTTGATGCAAATGCAAATCGCAGTTCAACAGTATACCCTCACTAAATCGGCCGCAACCAAGATCCAAATGTGAGTGCAGAGCCCTTGCCATGTCGAACAATGCTGACGAATATGCGCAGAGATGTAATGGGGTACAATATTGAAATGGCTCTCAAAGGGATCCGCCAGGTGCAAAGAGACCAGGAACTTTTGCTTTCAGCGAGTGCGGATTGGCAGGAGGAAGTACGGCAGGAAGTGAAAAGGGCTCTGAGAGAGGAAACCTCCATGTTGAAGGGCGCCGTGACTGACAATGACGCGGGCTCTGGGTCATCTTCTGCCGTATCGCCGCCAGCACCATCGCCATCGACTCTCCCAACCACCCCTTCATCTCAGCCCAAAAGCCCAATCAGAGCCACAAGCATCATTGAACAGGCCTCTAGACCGGCCAGTCCTCTGTCAGAGCACACATGCCCAAGGAACAACCGGCCTAGTGTAGTAGATGCGGCTTTCTTTCCAGACTCCGAAGTCTCTTACGTTAGTGCCCACCAGGGCCTCACTACGAACGCAGCCGCCGAACTTCATCCGCCCTGCCCTGCTGCCGATGGAGAAGAAGTTGGGGAAACAGAAAGCGGAGATGAAGGCAGTGGAATATACGTGCCGACAGCCCTGTTTGGCCCGCCCAGATCGCGGCGCCGCGTACCCCACACGAGTATCGACTACTAGCCTCAACCACGACCACCGCATCTCGTCAATATCTCCAGTCAGCAAGTCCTGGGAGGAGAGGCGACGCTGGGCCCGTGGTACCAGTACATCGCCACAGCCCAGAACCAGGCCCCTTTGATAAGGTACTCTTACGATTATGGAAGCTGATACGCCGGCCTCGGATCTGTGACCATATCAATGATAATAAAGAGCAGACCGATGGCCGATGGACAGACAACCACATTCGCCAGGGCGCTTCAGGATTTTCGCTTGGAGAGAGGGCGTGGAAGCTGCCTGGTTTCAACTACAATCTACACATTAGATTCCAATATGAATTTCAGACGCGTCACAGCGGCAGGAAGAGGTCGGGTGGCATCTCGAACAGCGACGATAGCATGGAATTGCTTTAAGCAACGGATTGAATATACCTGCCTCTGGCGTTGAGTCTATTGGTGAGGCTGTCGTAGAGTAGGAAATTCCAGTGCCTTCAGATAGTCGACTAGACAGTCCGCTGAACAATTTCATTATCCATGGACTGCGGTCCCAGCAGTCATACGAGCTGTGAAACACCAAGTGGCAGATGTTTAACGCAGAGCGACCGAGCTGGATGACTAGTTTTTGCGGGCTACGTAGCTTCGTGAAAAGGGTTGCCTGCGCCGGGAATATGGCTGGTAATGGAGCGTCAGGATGGTGCAGTTTTAACTAGTCGCCCTTGTTAAGATCATTGAGAGCGATGGCCGGTGGAAACGACTCAGGGTTCCTACGTACGTTATCGAACACTTATATGCCTCGATACGAGCCACCGCGATCGACATGTGGAGAAAGGATCAGACCCGCACGACGCTTGATGCGATGGATACGGTCGAGCGGAGGATATCCTGGATGGAACTGTAAGAGCCACTTTGGGGTCGTCTGCAGCTGCTGACGTGGCGGCATGCGCCTCTGCCCTCTTTGTCTTCTCGTTGATCAGACCGTGTGAACCTTTCCTGGGCTTGCAATCGGTCGGCAGCTCGCACGCGAATTGGTGGATTCGGTGGACTTGGGCTTTGGCAACCAGTCTACTACGGCGCTGCGTGCTTGGGTCTCGACCGAGAGCTGAGATCCTTGCATCAATCCAGCCAGGCTTGGGCTGGTCATTTGACTTCCCCCGCAGGTATGCTATGGTA
The DNA here is from genome assembly GCF_001890705.1 of Aspergillus sydowii CBS 593.65. Lineage (NCBI taxonomy): Eukaryota > Fungi > Ascomycota > Eurotiomycetes > Eurotiales > Aspergillaceae > Aspergillus > Aspergillus sydowii. Next base: position 197,652 of record NW_024467876.1, on the reverse strand, counting down.
CTAACCCTGCAACTGCCACTGGCGCGCCGTTGTTGTGAGTGGGGTTTATGAATCGCATATAACCGAGCGGACTATATAGCGACCCTCCCAGCCTGGTATACAAGAGTAAACCGTTCTGCAGCACAATGGCTCCTACAGTTACAGCCCTCCAGTTCCACGGCCCCAAGGATGTAAGATTGGAGCAGGTTCCGGCAGCGTATGACTCCATCCTACATATCTTTGCACATTATCTAACCAGTCCAGTGTCTGCCGCCCGGACGAAGTCCGAGTGCAAATTGCGTACTGCGGAATCTGCGGTTCAGACATCCACGAATACCTCGGAGGCCCGATCTTCTCGCCAGCAAAGGGCGAAGCAAATCAGTACACCGGCCAACGCCTGCCCGTCACGCTGGGCCACGAAATGTCAGGTACGGTCGTCGAGCTGGGGTCCTCGGTGTCAGAGTCCGACCCGAAACTCCGAGTCGGCACTCGAGTCGCAGTAAATCCGGCCCTGAATGATCGTCACCACGGGGTGGACCCTTGTACAGCGTGTAAATTGGCCCTGCCCAACATCTGCAAGCGGTATACCTCGCACGGCTTCAGTGCTCCCGGTGGGGGTCTTGCGTCGGAGATTGTCGTGAAGCATTACTCTTGCATCCCGCTTCCGGATTCCGTATCGCTTAAGGTGGGAGCACTCATGGAGCCGCTTGCTGTTGCCTGGCACTGCGTTCGCATCTCAGGCTTTCAGAAAGGGCAGACTGCGCTCATCACGGGCGCCGGTCCCATCGGGCTGGCCATTCTCATGGTCCTCCGGGTCTGGGAGGCCAAGACGGTGGTCATTAGCGAGGTCACTGCGTCGCGCAAGCAAATGGCTCGGGACTTTGGGGCTGATCTCGTCGTGGATCCGACCGAGTCAGATACACCAAAGGGAGGCGTTGACCCCGTGGTTGCTGCGGCCCAAGCTGCAGTCCAGGCAGATGGAGTGGACGTGACGTTTGAATGCACTGGGCTGCAGACCACGTTGGATACGGCCATTGCTGGGACGCGTCCTGGAGGGACAGTGTTCAACATCGCCATTCACGAGAAACCGCTAATGGTGAACCTGAATGACCTGACGTTAGGGGAGAGACGGCTCACGGGGGGGATCTGCTATACGGAAGAGGATTTCCGGGGACTCATTGCTGCGTTGGAGGCAGGTAAATTAGAGGCGGAGAAACTCATTACGTCTGTCGTGGACTTGGATGATGTTATTAAGAAGGGCTTGCTCGAGTTGATTCATAACAAGGCAGCGCATGTTAAGATATTGGTGAAGCCAAATCAACCACGTTCAGTCCGTCTATAGAGAACATAGAGACATTAGAGTAGAGATAGACCATCGAACCGAGTTCATGCCGACATATGATACACCTGGTAGCTACACAAGAAAAATAAATAGTATACATTGCTGAATTACAACTAGAATCCGATGAGCTGTGTTATTGACGGTGAAACGGGTTCTGCGTTGAGGCCAGAAACAGCCGCCTTTCCAGCCTGCGCTCGACTGGCTCCCGCCCCTGACGACCACTGTTCGTATGGCAAGCAGGCTAACCACATTGCAAACCACCTCAACGCCCCTGCCAGTGTCCGTGTGGTTGTAGGATCCGCAACACCGCGAGCCTATTGGAAGGGGCGCTTGGCTTGTGCCCCAACGCCCCAATCATATGGAGTAAGCAATTCAACCCCAGCAGTTACTCAAAATGGAAGCACAGCCATGGTACCTAGTTTATTCTCAATGGCCCAACGGTTCCCATGCGCATGCTGAATAAACTCTCTTTACTATTCTCATGTTCAGTTTTCCCATCCGAATATCATCAGAAGCTTTATCCAGCACAAGTTTACGCATGAAAAAGTGAGGGTCCGCACACAATGACTTTGTCCAATACTACCTCCAAAGAAACGTCCTTCGAGGGGAGTTGCCACTGCAGAGCAGTACGTTTCTCCGCCAAGTTTATATCGCCGCTATCGCAAGTGAAAGTGGCTTCTTGCAACTGTACGTATGATAACGGGGGTAGCGAGACACTACCAAATTGGATTCTGTGTTAACAATTGATTTAGGTAGCTACTGTCATATTGCAGGTAGTCTTCTTGCGTTCGTGGATGATATGGAAATTCAAGGAATAGAGTCTCTCAAGGTACGATTCATCATTCTACTTCGTTTTCTTCCGATCTTCTCCTGTGATATTGACACAAATGGCGAACTTGGCAGGAATATCGGTTTGCGTCACACACGATCCGGATCTTTTTCTGCGGAACCTGCGGCGCCAATGTTTATAACAAGTCGATCAATCCAAAGTTCAGATATGGCAAGCGTGCTCTTAATGTAAGTGCAGGTTTTGTTTTGTTTGTGATAGTGCTTGTAACTGATTTCTCGAATTCCATTACAGATGCGCCTTCTACATGGTGTTGATTTAGAGACCATAGACGTAGCCAAGATGGATGGTATAAATATGCAACCACCACCTCTAGACTAGGATCGACTTTGGCCCTTTCGGTCTGCCGGACATTCTCGAGCCCGTGATAGTCTATCTCAAATGAATGCCAATCAATTGACGAAAGTGCCATTATCTGAAGTTTCTGGAAATCACCAAAAGATAGAGTAGCAACGCTTTATGCATATTATAAACTGTAATAGGGAATTCACAGGTGCTGTTATTACAACTCAAATGTGAGGACCTGTGAAATTGACACCAAAAATGACAGCTACTGAGGCCAGAAACGGCCGCATTTCCACCCGTAACTCTCGGCGGCGATGCTGTCCTCACATGCTCCGCATCACTATTCTGCATCCGCCAAGCGTTCTTCAGTCACCTCTCAGGCTGAGGTTAACGTAAATCACGGGTCAGCTGGTCACCATGTGTAAGGCACACGGCGGCGCCAATAATCTAGCAACTATGAAGCGAAGTCAACCGTGCTAAAGGAATTCTAGATTAGCTAATCAGATAGCTCTGTTAGAAACAGAATGAATTGCTTAAGGATCTATAGAACCGGAGTATCTAGAGGTCTTTATATAGAATCCTACCTCCAGGGTAGTCTCTGGAGATAGACAGGTAGCAGTCCTGATGCCTGCCTTACCTGACCCCCCTAGATCAGGCTGTTAGGCTGTTATATAGTTCCCTTTAGTAGATTCTTCCTGATCAGGAAGATACGAGGCCTTAGTTACCTCCACAGGATTATAATATATTAATTCCTTAGGTGCTCGGGAATCAGCAGTTAGTTAGTCAGTGATTACCAGCTTAGTAGCTATCAGTAGGTACCCCGGCGGCGGTCTGTATGGGTCACCTGGTAGGGATCACGTGGCACAGCCTTGGCGGTCGTGACACCATGGGTCAACCGGCCACCCTACTAAGTTCAGCTACGCCTAAGAAACTTGAAGCTATTCCTAATAACCAAGTAACATGTATTTTATATAAATTAATTATTTAGATATATAGGATATATAATTCTTTTTATAATCTTGAATCCTATAATTTATATACTTCAGTGGTGCTTATCTTAGTATACTTAAAGATAAAGATATAGAATCTGTAATAGAGCCTCTATTAGTATTTAATTATGTCACGGAACACCGTCGAGAAACCCCCGAATTGGTACCGGAGACACTCTGCAAGGGGCTAATCAATATAACCTCATGACTTTCAGCCCTATGACTTTATTATTACTGTATCTACTATTCTAATTATCTTATTATCTTGCAAGTCCCTAGTAATTAGGAGGAGTAAGGATTAGTTACTATTAATTTATAATTCTTAACTAATCTGTTACTTTTTTTAAGACAGATTCTCTACCTGACTATTACCTATTACTTCTATCCCTGATAATTTTAATCCTTCACCTATTAGTTACCTAGGGAAATCATGCCTCTATTATTAAATAATAGACAGAGATGTTTACTATCAGAAAAATATTTACGTTTATCAGGCACCTAACAACTAGTAGATAAGGCAGATATTTAATAATAATTAGAAGAAGCAGATAATAAATAATAGAATTTAAAGAAATTAAGAGATATTAAAGCTAAAATTACTGATCTTTAAAAGAAAAATAAGTATCTTAATAGTATTATAGAAGAAAAATATAAATATATTAAAAAATAACCTCCACCTGAGCAGTAGAGTAAAATTAAAATAACTAATATTAAAAAATTTTATTTAAATTTTAAAGTACAAGATCAATTAGAGTGGTTAACAGATATTAAATAAGATTTTAAAAGAGTACCGTAGAATTATTAATATAATACTTAGAAGATCCTCTATACTCTTAGTTTAATAGAATCTATCTACTACTAATAATAAGTTATTTTTCCTAATACCTTTATACAGCAGTCAGCATGACAAGTTTTAGTAGGGTCTTCTATATAGGAGCAGGGGGAGCTAGATCATTTGCCGCAATTGTACCCAGTTGGATTGCTCTGTAATGAACATTGTGAGCGAAGTCTATTGGCTAAACGTAAGTTATCCTTATTATAAACGCTCTGGCCAGGACCAAGTAATTGATACGGTCATTCAGTTCATCTACTTAGCCGCGTGTTCCGGCTATCACCCCACTACCCAGAATCCATGTTCTCGCCCAGCGACGCCGGCCGCTCTTGGCACCAGGAACCATATCCAATCTACCAATCATGACCAGAGACTACGGCCGAGGGTTGCAATGCCCAGAATCAGTCCACCTATACGAGGCAGCGTTTGACATGGGTGAATCCTAGGACAAATTCCTTTAATAGCCCCCGCCCGTCGCCCGGCTCCTGGATTTGAGGCTCCAATATTTCTTCTTTACGCTCGTGAAATTTACCGGTGCCTACGCAACATGTGGCTTTCGCTGATCGTCCTGGGCCTCATGCCGCTGGGTGTGTAGTACCGCTAGTAGGTTGCTACTTTTCCCATGATCGAATGCTAAATCACATTCACAGGGGCTACTGCGCAGGAATGCGGCAACACTTTCGGCATCGATTACGAGAACATCAATGCGCAGGCAGATCTTGAGGACCTTAATGACAGCTGCACGATCCTCCTGTCGCGCTATCGGATCACGAATAATTTCACGGAGCCCTTCGTTCTCCCTGGAATCGTCAACGCCTCCGACATAACAGGCGGAAGCGCTGGAAGACCGCTCAGCATCCCATCCTTTGAGATGCCGGACCTGGAACACATTGACGATCTCAGTTTGGTGCGGCTGGACCAGCTGGAGATATTTGATGTTCCGAAATTGATGTCTGCTCGGGCGATAAGACTTGGTAGCGATGCGAACATGGCCCTTGAGATGCCCGCGCTCGAGGAGGTCTCGGTTATGGAGTTGAAGGGGAATTTAACTGCGTGGGCATTTCCTCTCTCTTTCCCCTGTTTTATGTGTACTTGTGGAGTGCTAAACAGCTATGGGCAAGTGTGAGATTCCCCGCATTGCGAAATGTCGAGCATGACCTGGTTGTAGCCAACAGCCGGATCTTCGACCCTGCCTTCCCAGTTGAGACAACTATGAACGTTTCCTTCGCGCTGCTCAACTCATCTGAGTCTATCTTTGTGATAGGCCGGGCGTCAAGGCATGTATCCCAGTTGCCTCTATTACGAAACCAAAGAAACAGAATCCCTGACAAAAGCCGAACATAGTGTCTCGTTCCCTGAGCTCACCTCCCTTGCTGACCCGTGGGCGCTGAATTACCATCCTGGCTCGAACTTTAGTTTGTGGGGAGAGGCTGTGGCACTGAATTTGCCCAAGCTGGCTACAGTTGACGGGAGCGTCGCCTTCGGGGGCAACTTCTCCTCGTTCGTTCCCCTTCTAATTACTGTCCCGTACTTATATGTGAAGGTTTGAGGGGCTGAAATCTCTAGACTGTCACTATCCTCTCTCGACTACGTTCAGGAGAATCTCACCATAGCCACCGGTAACCCGATTTCCATCGACCTGCCGGAACTCCGATTTGCGGGGGTGATACGGGTGACCGGTCAGGTTGATAGGTATCCTCTTTTTTCATATCCTAATCTACCGCAGTTTGGAAGTTCGCTAATAACGTGTTTCTAGCATTAAACTGCCACGCTTAGTCAATTGGTATGAACTGCATATCGATACGGACCTGACGATCGACTGCGACGCTTTCTTGGAGGAATTTGATATGTTTCCGGATAAGAGAGTGACCACTTGTGTGTCTCGTGGCGGTACGGTCGAGGAGAGTAATGGGGATGAAGGCGATGGTTCTACCGCGATGGATGAGGAATCCTCCGANGGGAGCCAGGATGAGAATGCCGACGGTGGACAGGATGGAGACGAAAACAGTTCGACTTCCCTGGCTGGAAAGGGAATAGCAGCCTTGGTCACATCCTCTCTGCTGACTGTTGGTGTAGTGGGACTCCTTTAAGCTTATACTACTGAAGTGGATGTGGGCTTAATGATCTGTGGACCTTGTACAACATTTGTCAAACCTCAAGGCGATATTCATACATATCAAGACCAAGCATGGATTTATCAACTTTTCCCTAGATATTCTCCCCAAAGCGCCAGGATACCATTTTAGGCGCGCAGTCAGTCGTATACACATTGAACGTGACCCTTTCAGTGAACAAACTAGAATGTCCCTTCCTCCCTGTATATCCTGTCTTTCAGTGGGAAAGATTAATTTCTATCACCTAACAATGAGAACACAATCTTGGTTAATTTTGGTACATTCACTGTAGACATGCAACTAAGTACTATCCTCAGTGCTGGCAATGCGCCTTTCCCAACAGAAAGTCTATCTGTCAGTGTCCTATCTGGACTGACTGAAGCGATTTGTGGACTGGTTTGTGGGGGATAGTGGGGATATTTGGAATGGTGCTGCGCAGTTCAACCTGGTACTTATCTTGGGCTGGGGAATCAGATACTTCTTTCTGTCAGGCTGGACGTTGTTTGGTACGGATAGGCCGTGCTAGTTAAAAGGGTTCATGCTTGGGAATGTTGATAACAGTCGCCTTAATTCAGAAATACTTAGACTATTGTTACTCGTCAACTTTCGAAGGGGATGTAAGGCTGGCCGAGATATTCATGTAGAGATAGACATAAGATTCGCCTAGGTCATTCCCACAAGAGACTTGAGCATGTAACGTAAAGTTGAAAAATGATAATGCAATTACAAATTATTATTATTGAGAGACTATCTCAGGTGTACTTCAACATTAATGACCTATTATATCCTTTTATAAATTCTTCAACCAAACGAGCACAACAGATAATAAAAACTCCATCGTCTAAAATTTTTACTTCGGTCATATGTTAGCCCACTAGCCCCCTAGGTCATAGTTCATGGCTAAGGAAAGGTCTACTGTTAACCATCGTATTCTCGACGAATTCAGATCCTTCATCTACTACTGGTAGGGCGGAGTAAGTGTGGAGTCATCGTAACCACAGCATCAGGAGGCTCCTCGCCATCCTCAGTACAGGTGGCGATGGTAAGGGTGACGGTCTCAGAGGTGGAAGTCGTAGTCGATTCGACAACGGTGTCTTTGACACTAGCGACGTCGGTGACAGTCGCGGTCACCTGTTCAGTCGTCGGCTCGTATATATAGTCTGGGACCAATTCATATTCGGTGGATGATGCTTCCGTGATTGTATAACTGTGTGTAGTCCAGGATGTCATTACGACTGGCATGTGGTTGTAGTAGTAGTCGTGGTTTCGGGAGTTGTGGTAGTCGTAGTTGTAGTGCTTTCAGGACTGGTGGTGGATGTGGTACTACTGGTAGGGCCTGTCAGACTGGTGGTTGTGCTTGAGCTTGATGGACCAGTAGGACCAGTAAGGCTGGTTGTAGGGCATGCGATATAGCCAGTAGCCGTGGTCCATGTCGACGTGGTGAGGGGGGTTGTGATGGTGGTACAATCAGTGGTTGTACTGCCCGTAGTCCCCGATGGAACAACCGTAGTCTCGCAGCTCGTCGAAACTCTTGAACGCAGTGACCAGTGTACACCAGATAATGGTAGTGGCTCAAATTCCCGGGCTAGTTGGTGAAATCAGGGCTGTAGTGACCCCAGGGCGCGGTCGAGAGTCCTGGCAAACACCTAGATCCAGTCCCGGTCACCGTGACAGTGATTAGGATGTGTTTGTAGCAGGTCTCCCCGACAGTCACAGTGGCCTCATCACGGTCCTCAACAGTAGAAGTGACAGGCTCAATAACTTCCTGTGGAGGCACAGTGGTGGTATCACAGTCAGTAGTAATGACTGTGCCGGTGGTGACTGCAGTGGTAGCGACAGCAGTGACCACTTCGGTAATGACACCACCACCAGCCAGGGCGTTGATGACTCGGACTGCCAGTCAATCTGGAATGGCATTGGTGTTCGCTACAGAGCCCAGCAGGAGGAAAAGGAGATGATGTTGAGCGACCATGTAGGGCTAATATTGCTGTGGAATTGGCAAACAACAATGTCGAAGGTTACGATATAGAACGGAATTCCGACCACAAGGAACTCCTGAGGAATACTAAACAGATTAAGTACTCCCCGCGAATATCACGATACAGCCCTACGGTAGCATGGAACTTCAGGGGAGCATTGTTCTCTATAGGGCCGTATTCGGTACGTGGAATGTGTCGATCTCCCGATGCGGATCAACCCACAACACTCCACACAACCTCCGAGAAACCCACAGCCAAGCTACGCACTGATTCATGAGCTTTCCATAAGTTATTCCATACAACCTAATGCCTTATTAATCACACCCCTCCAAAGTAAGGTCAAATTGACATTAACCTGCGTTGAGAGATGCCGAGTCCTCCCCGGGGAATAAAGATGTTTGCTTCAGAGTCGGGCATAACTTCCTGGGTGGTCGTGCCTCATCGCAGTACTTCAGGCCCCCACAACAGGATTTTTGGATACAATTGCTCTCCTTTCGACTTACGATATCGTCATGCCGGTCTTATGATTATGTAATATGTGCCTGGGATTTTTTTCACGGGTGCTGATCCTACCACACCCGTTAGCTGGGATTTAAGAAGAAAAGCTCCGAATCTATAGGCTACATTACTTTCCATAAAAGTAAAGAGCTAATGGTGCTTTATATAGATAATAGAAAGGATAAGATGCTTAACTTTAAAGGCGTACACGCGGCTAGTAAGGCATTGAGATTAGATACCTATTTTAAGCTGCTTATGCCGGTGAGAATCTAGTTTCGACACTGTGATTAGAAGGTAATACTATCCTTTACACGTGCACGCTGCTAGAAAACCAGGGTTTTAGCAACGCAGATGTTGACTTAGGAACATCCTTGATAATTAATTGAGAGAGGGGCATGTAGCGTATATTGCTGGTTAGGCGGCTTGGGGGTTGCCAATTCTCTGTTAGTCAGCCTACTCTAAACCCCCATTCCTTCTTCATATATTAACCGATCTTTCGTGCTCCCCTCATTCCACATCGCCCTCTCCTTTAGGCGAAAAGGTGGGCAAGCAGGGAAACAAGCCACCACGGGCATGTCTCACAGAAATGAAAAATGCCTGCAAGACCTAAGCTGACAACAAATGTTCCTCACCAGTGCTCAGGCCTCCGATGGTTGAATGAATGATTCATGCATCATGTGTCTTGGTGAGTCGATAATTCTTCGGGATTTAGAAAGGTCAAGTTTAATAACAGCTTTACTTCATGGATCACCACCAAAAAGCGACCGGACTGCATTGGGTTTTCCTGTCCATAGCATGTGCAGTCTGGCCTGAAATTTTAGATGTAAGAACAGGAAGAAGCAAAAAGCAAAGCCGCAGAAAACTGAGCTCACGGCGCACAGGCAACAATTTTCCGATTCCGTATGTGATTCGAGTGACAAGGCTGAATTCAGCCTCGCCCCCATTCCTTCACTATTAAGCCGACCTATCTGCCTGGGGTGATCTCTACCGTAGCCTGTGTTATATATATACCCACTCTTGAATATGGTTCTTGTCAAAAACATAACTGCTAGGCCACAAGGAGCGTGAACAAACTGATTGGGCTTTATACGGACCATTTCGGTATATTTTCTGGTGGACAATTCTTAAACCCTAGATGCCAACCCATGAGGGACCAACTAAGTCACTGTTAGCCTACACTTACTGCCAGTCTACGGCAGGTGCAGGACCCAGACGGTCGGCTGCCTACATTATTGCGCCATGTCTGGTCTGCCGACCACCCCAATGTTACTGGAGTCTTCAAAATTCCACTTAGACATGCATATGGGTTGGGTTGGGGCAGGTCGAGGCCTCAGGTACTCTAATCTAATTAGGTTAAGGTCTTGCTAAACCTGTCTTATAAATACCTATAGAATCTATAATAATTTTAATATAATAATTTTATTACTATAATAATAAAGACTTAGAGTTATTCTAATTAATCCTAATCTATTTAGATAATTTTATTACTATATTAAGTTTAGTATAGATTCTATAGGTTAGGGCAGGTTCTATAGGTTCTAGATAGTTAATCTAAACCTAAACCCATGCAGGTTCAGGGCAGGTCAGGTTCAGGATTTCAGGATGGGTTGTGCATGTCTAATCCTACTTTATATATAATTAATCTTATTATATCTTTATCTATTATAAGCTCTCCCCTGAAATTCATAAAAATTATATTTATATTATCTTTAATTACTATCTTAAAACACTATACTGGAGTAAGCTTCTACAGGTGCTTATTATAGAACATAGCCTNTTAGTCTCTTATCTCCTTCCTTGCCAGTTATTCTACCTATAATAGGTTAGACTAATTATTAATATAGACCTTATAAGCTATCCTCTAATATCTGTTCTAAAAACATATATTCTTTTATATTTAAATAAGACTAGCTAACAGGGCTCTAGTATTTACTTTTAACTATTTTTTAGAATAATAAAGATTATACTATTTACTTCTACTAGACTTGAATATCTCTATAATAAATATAATAAGATACTGAATTATTATTAAATTTTTTTTAAAACTTATAAGAATAGTGAAACTAGTATTATTAATTATAGTATAAATATACTTATTAATAGTAACTTTCTATAGTTAACTATTATAAAAGTATATATATTAGCTAGGATCTTATATATATTATTTAGTAATAATCTATATCTTAGTAAGTTAAGTAAGGCTTATAGTAACTATATCTATCTTTTTCTATACCTATTACTTATAGATATAGAATATCACAGTTACCCTCTGCTCTAGTAGTATATCACTAGAAAGACCCTTATGCATGCTTCCAGAGTAAATAGGATCAGGAACTTCTAGCGTTGATCTTCCCGGATCCTCTTCCACTACCTAGTATATTAGTTCTTCTAGTACAGGAATATTAAATAGTAGATCCTTACCCTCCTATCTTTTAATTATCTACTACCAAGCCTGTTCTAAATTAGGTAGATCTACTCTATATTATTCAGTCTCCTATTAAGAAAGCCCTGGTTTAATAATACCTGCTATAGTTAGACATGCATACAGGTTAGGTTGGGGCAGGTTAAGGGCTCAGGTACTCTAAACCTAATTAGATTAAGGTCTTGCTAAACCTACCCTATAAATACCTATAGAATCTATACTAAATTTAATAAAATAACTGTTGGATGTAGGACATATAGTCATAAAATAATGAATGTATGACTAATTATATTAGTCAGGAGACTTATATTGATAAGATAGTGATGATTATAATAATGAAAGAACCTTGACCTTTTAACTAGGAAACCTTAGATTAATTTATACCTTTTTCTGAGTATTCTAGATTTATCTATATTAGAAATCCAAATTAATAGATTTATAATATAGATTTATCTAGATTCAACATGAAGTTATTGACTTTTTATTTTCAATTTGTAAGATAGGTTTTTCCAGACCTCTAGTGAATTATTGACTTTTTGTATTGCATTTATTTATGCAAATTCTTATGCATTTGTTGAGTCAGCTTATGCATACTCTGTTCAATAGAACCCACTTTGATCTATAGAATCTATATTAAACTTAGTATAGTAATAAAATTATCTCAATAGACTAGGACTAATTAGAATAACTTTAAGTCTTTATTATTATAATAATAAAGTTATTATATTAAGTTTAGTATAGATTCTATAAGTATTTATAAAGCAGGTTTAGTAAGACCTTAACTTAATTAGGTTAAAGTATCTAAGGCCCTAACCTGCCCTAACCCAACCTGTATGCATGTCTACTCTATCCAGCTAATATAATAGGCTATTATAAAGAACTTAATAGGGTATTATTGTAAGACCCTCCGCAAGACTACCTAAGTATTCATGAAGTATAGAGCTGAGTCAGCTTCCAGCTGACTTAGCCTGCGAGGGAACCTCTTTATATTATGAAGAATATAATATTAGAACTTTAGTATTAATCTACTAGAATTCCTTAATTCTTAAAATATACTATTCGCGACTCTTTATCTCCTATATTTAGGTGTATTACACCCTGTCACACTATTCACAACAACCCCCAAGGCCAAGGACCTTATAATTATGTATAAAGAGTAAACTCTAGATATATAATATAGAATAGATTTAGTAAAGCCTATATAAGTCTTAAAGCTCAGAAATCTTCTATTAAAATAGCTATATTTATACTATCATATTTTCTATAATAGTCTATATCAGTATAAGGTCCTTGGCCTTAGAGGTTATTATGAATAGTGTGAAAGGGTGTAATACACCTAAATAAGAAGAGATTAAGGGGTTATAAGTAGTATATTTCAAGAATTAAGGAATTCTAGTAGGTTAATACTAAAGTTCTAATATTATACTCTTTATAATATAAAGAGGTTCCCTTGCAGGCTGAGCCAGCTGGAAGCTGACTCAGCTCTATACTTCGCGAATACTCAGGTAGTCTTGCGGGGGGTCTTACAATCAGGGTATAGGAAACAGGGAGATTAAGAAATTAATTACTTATTAATAAATAAGATTCTATAAGAATATAATAGATAATAGTAATAGTAGTAAAGATAGTAGAGCTATAGATAAAATATTTATACTATTAGATAAGTTTCTCCAAGGCTCTTATTATTATATAAGCAGTCTAATTATAATCTATAATGTGATCACATGAATAGCAAGCATGTGATTTACCATGTGATGGATTATATATGTGCCTTAGGATTCAGGCAGTTGCCACATGGTTAGGTTTTATATATCGCTGCAATCAACAAGACTACTAGTAAGTAGTCTCGTTGGACCTTTTTTGGTCTATGGGTATGATCACGGGATTGCAGCTAGCGTGGATATTACAATAATAAGTAAGATTAGTATAGCCAGGGTAAAAGTAAGGGTATAAAAATAAAGATATAGGACAGGCAGCTGATATCTAGTAAAGAGAGAAGATATAAAGTATATATTATATATGATATATAATCAGGCTTAATTAAAGCCTACTAGAGAGTTAGAAGAGTTAATCTTTTAAATAAAGATAATTAAAAGTATAGATACTATAAAAGACTAGTAGGTAATATAATACTCTAAATAAATACTTTAATAGTAGCTACTAGTAGAATAGGAAGATATAAATTATTTTACTAGATAGAAAGAAGTAGAAAAAGTAGAAAATTCAGGTAAAGAGCTAGTCTAAGCTAATAAGATAGGGAATTTAAAAATAGAGAAGATAAGAAAAGAGTATAGCTATAATTTTTAACTGAAAAAAAGAAATAAAAAGTACAGATATTATTAAGTAAACAAGAATAAGAGATTATAATTATATAAGTATAGAATATAGGAGGGTAGAAGAGGAGAAAGAAGGAATTAAAAAGGGTAAGAATTAGGAATAGTAAGGATAGTCCTTATATACTCAGTAGTACTAGCAGGTAGTAATAATAATATAGTATACTAGATAACTATCCCTGAAGGGGTAAAACTAACCTAAGGAGAGAATTCACAGGTCCTTGCTTTACATCACAAATAATCTCTCCTGGGGAAGAAAATTCGTCCACCGGTCCTCAACGGGTCGATTCCATATTTTCTGCAGCAGTCGCAGCGCACCGAGAATGTTCTTGAACCCGCTGCGCCGGTGATAACGCTGGAACAGTTCTTTAAAGAACGTCTTGTGCCCTTCCAACATACAATCAGAGGCTGCTAGAAACGAGGCCCAGATCAAGACCTGCTCGCCTGGAGAGCCCTCTGGGAAGAGCTCCATTGTTTGTTTGAAACGCTCGATTCGCGCGACGGTGTCCGGCACTGCAAACATGGGCCTGGTGGCGTCCGTTGAGTCGAGGTTCCGTGCCTGATTGATATAGATGTCATGTGCTTGGTGGACGAGGTCAGTAATGACAGAAACAGCAGAGGCATGCTGTGGCTGCCGCGACTGGCAGTAATTGAGGCATGATAGCACCTCCATGCTCCAGTGTTGCGATGACAGCACTTGTAGCCCATCTGACTCGCTTATGAACGGGGCGGCATATACCCGTATCCTAGCAAGTTAATAAAATCACGAAGTGATCCGGTGGAGAATGCTTACTTTTGGAACTGACGAGAAATGAACTCGGCAAGGTCACCCTGCCCTATACAAGAACCTTCAATTACTGTCAAAGCTGATTGCAAAGCCTTGAACATGATAGGAAAGTCCGGGCTTCCAGTGACCATTGCTACCACTAGAAGAAGCAGGATAGTGAGCAATATGGATAGTTGCGCCCGTTGATCGTAACTCCGTAGGTTCTGTCTCTTTCGGAGTCCACGTATGACCGCTCCGTATAATTGTGCTGAAGAATCGTCTCTTTCATAGCTTCCAAGCAACATGTCTCTCGAAAGGTCTTGGTGATAATATGAATGGAAATGGAAGCTGGCCACCGTGAGGACGGCATTCATCACCAGCTCGTCTTCCAATGCCATGGGTAGGACGATAGATCGCCATCCGTTGTGAGGCCCGTCAAATGCCACCATTTCGCATGCGATGTGCTCGGAGACTGCAGTACATTAGGATTTATGATATACAAGGTAGTGGTTGATAGGATTACAATGGAGGAGCATTTGTCGTTTCCATGGAGGGACCTGAGACGACGGAATTGTGGACAGCTGGGAGCCAGGATTTTCGAGGATATCTAGTGGTCCATCACTGTTGCTAAGAGACGGGCTGTCTGAGACAATCATATCGCTGTCTTCTAACACATTGATGCTTTGCTTTGGGCGCGGCCTTCGTCGTGTGCTGCTCTGGTTATTGATAGTCTCAAATACGTGATATGAGTACCCACTGCTCGTAAACGGCGTCAATAGATTTCCCAGTAAACCTCCCACGAGCCGCCATTCCCTTATGGAAACGGTGTCGAATCCCCATCCCACTGCAGCTTATGCCTTTGGTGATGCATTTCCTACATTGTGGCTGCGCACGATCGCAGTGGATCCGACGTTGGGAGCACTCGTAGCAGCCTATGTTGCTCGCATCGTAAGCTTGAACATACTAAAGGCATATCTACCAACCTTTTGTCTTAGGCTCATACTTCCGCTTCTTCCGAGGCATTTTGGGGTGTTGGACTGAAGCTATTCGTACCATCCCCGCACAACCAGACTTGATATACATGACTCAGCTATTGGAGTAACTAGTTCACTAATTAGTTAACCTTACTAGTCTTGGCAGTCCATAAAAGGAAGGTCGAAAGAGAGCAATAAATGCTGTTTGTGATTGGCTATCTTAAAAGGTATATTACAGCGCTGCTTTGATGGGAAGACCCTTATCCAGCGATTTTTCCAGATCTGCAACCCTCTTGTCCGTCAGGAACATCGAGCGAGGATACTCGTCACTCAACGGGATATCCAGAATCAAATGCGCCAGCATCTCCGCCGTGCGAAACGCCTTGGTCATGCCGACTCCATGATACGCACCGCACACCCACTGGTGCTGTCGATGAGGAAAAGGCAGTCTGCCCACGAAGGGAGAAGTGTCCTGGGTGAAAGCCAAAATTCCAGACCAGGCGTGCGTGATATGTGCCGATGCTCCCTTGGCTGGACTCGCTGCTACTTCGTCTGCCATTCCCCGTAGATGCGCCATAGGACACAGGTCTGTCCTGCTGTCGTCGCCTGTTGCTTTGCGTGCGGTGTTGGCGCGTCCGACGACGATGTCGCCGCTAGATCGCTGGATGAGATAGTCGTAGTCCTTTGCTGCGTAGCGCATCCAGAGGGAGTACCGGCTGCTCAGGCCGAAGGGGGATGTATTGCTGGTGGCATCGTAGTGGACGACGTTTCCTCGGACGGGCGAGACATATGGCCGCAGCTCATGGAGGAGATGCCCTAACCAGCCGTTTGTGGCGTGCACCACATTCCGTGCTTCTATAATCCCCTGCGAGGTGTGGATGGTGGCGCTTTCGCGAGACGGTCCATCTTCGATGCTAAGGACTGTCGTGTTTGTTTGGACGTTGAGCGTGTCACCTTTGATGATCGGTTCGAGAAGGCCTAGCACCATCTTATACGGCCACAGCGAAGCAGATGGGACGATGATGGCTCCAATGCAGCGGTCGGACAGTTTCATTTCCGTTCGAAGCCGGTGCAAGTCGGTGCATATCTGGTACTTATCGGCGATTTCAGGAATGTACGTTCGCATATCTGCAAGACCAGCCACGGCCTTTGCGAAAGTCTTTTCATCGTAGTAGACGTCCAGCCCGTCTGTCATTGCAAGGTCACAGTCAATGTTATCGGCTCGGATTGCATCGCCCATTGCTTGGAGATGGCTGTGTTCGAACTTGGTGACTCGGATGGCTTCTTCCACTCCCAGGTCGCGTTTGCGATTCCCCCAGTCGGCATATGTCATGGTCTTTATATGTCCTCCATTGCGACCTGTTGCTCCGGAACAGAGAGTTCGGGCTTCTAGAAGGACAACTCGTAGACCAGGTCGCATTTTCAGCAGCGAACGAGCAAGGTTGGACCCGGTCATGCCTGATCCGATGATGGCAATGTCTACTGGAGTCTCCGGCCATGGTGACCTGTAGTTGGCGAACCGGTGAGGGGATGACTGCCAGAAAGGCTTCGTAGGGTTGTGCACAGGCAGACCGGGGTCGATGACGCCCGGCTCGTATATTCCATCGAAAGAGCTCGACATGTTATGTGATTATCGTCAGTTATAATGAACAATAATATCCAAATAGAATATGTTATTGTTCAATTGGGTATACATAATATCAAAGTGGAAGGCAGCGAGATGGTTGTTATTATACGAAGTGCTCTCATTCGAGCTTCCCAAATAGGAAACACTGACGTTATCCAAGTTTGCAGGTGAACATGCAACCCCGCACCGCAACCTTCTAGTTAATACTGTATGTTATCTTAAGTAAAGAGATAAAAATATTGGTCCGACATATTTTCCACATTCCCTGGGCTGATGTGGTCCATTTTATAAGAAGTGCCTGCCATCGTGACCCAGGGAGAAGACCAATCTTCGAAGAGACACAATGAAACAGTTCATATCAAGTTGAACGGCTAATATTATGGATACTGTAAAATAATAGTCCTACGGACTGAATGTGATGGCACACGCGCCTCGGGAATGTGTGTGAGCCGACTCATTTCGGCAGAAGGCCGGGCAGGAGATCTTCTGAGGAAGAATAGAGCAGCTCGTTTACTTCAATGCTGACGAGCAGATTCAAGCAATGCCCACATTGAGCCGCTGCCTGTCGATGGTGCCGCAAGAAATTCCAGATTGGGGACGGTCAGCAGGGGCGCGTCAGGATGCATGCCATATCCTATCCAGCGCAACGTCCGGCTTATTCGGGTATGGCTAGGATACCCTGGCGACTCTTCAAGAAAAGGGAAAAACGGGGCAGCATTCTGTCGGCCAGGGTTGACACCGGAGCTGACGAAGAGGGGGCGGACGGTGTGGCGGGCTGGCGGCCAATAGCACTATCTACCTCATGCAGGGACCGTGAAATCACTATGAGTGTATCGGGTCTATGCAGGTGGACTTGGTTTCTTAATCTAACTTGAGTCATTCCAGCCAGGACAATACCAAGCCTCAGCCTCGCGGGTCTAACTATGAGTAGTCCGATGCGGCGCACCCAGAAGCCGCGTGCCCCCGGTCCCTGGGGCTGAAAATCCCTGCATACTATAGCCAATGCAATTCATCATGGTGGTTTTGTGGAGAAGGGTTGCATGCTGCTTATTTGGCTGAGTACACCACCCATGCAGTTCACTCGGCAGCTAAGTCGGTAACGAGATACAATCAGAAAAGGCCCCAGCGCCTGTTATATAATTGGAGGAAGAAAGCGAGTAAATCAATGGCTGCGTGCCAGGGTCTCATTTCATCATGCCTACTTACTGTCTAGTAATGCAGGTCAGATATTAGGACACCGGTCTGCAGATGACCCTTGATAACATGCCAAGTACGATTGCCTCTAGGCACACGTCTAATTGAGGAGGGTGACCGATTATACAGTTACATCGTGTTTAATCCCTATCTCAAGATGGTGTGCGGCGTAATTTCCGTCTGACTGCTTCACGGAACATTTTTCTGGGCAGTCTGAGATCGATACTATATAAAACAGCTGACACCCCACCCCATACACTGAATGGAACACAAACTACCAGGCCTTGATCATTAGCCCATCTCAGCTGTTTCTACTTGCTCTTCGGATTTTTCTTATCCTGTGGGTGCAATGGGCGCGTTCGCTCGAGGGGCAGTAGCCCTCCTGACAACGGCTCTTCTAGTCCATCCTGTAGCGTCTCGAAGGAACTACATTGACGACTGTCCTCGAGCATGCAGCCTAGGTAGCACTCCCTTTGACTGGATCAACTACCATAGTACAGAAAGCCTGGCAGCTTGCAAAGAGCCTATGCTCCTTGACTTGTCCCTGTACAACGCTCTCAACAAGACCGATTCGTCATGGACTATGTTTGCTTGTACTCCTGACAATAGTGACGCTGCTAGAAAGAACGAACGTCCCGAAGAAACTCTCGAGTATGAGGAAGCGAGCGTATCTCTTGAGCTTGCCAGCTGGGGCGTATCTACCAAAGAAGGCAAAGATATCGACGCCATGAAGAGTATCGTGAAGAGCATGCAGACCTGGCTGCGTAGTTCCTCAAAACAAGACCAGTTCCACATCTTTGGACACTTTGGAAAAGTCACCGCCGGTCTTTATATCGGCCCACGATTTGACCGGGCCAGGACTGCTGAGTCTGTCGTGGAGAGCATGCTGGATCAGCTCGACAGCACCTCCCCGCTAGTAGCTCTACAACACTGTGGTGATGTTGGCGAGGACACTATCGGAGTTGCAATCTCGACAAACGGCGATCTGAACAGTATCCAGCGCTTACTCCGACAATGGCGCGAGGGAGAATGCCCATCCGACCACGATGATACCGCGAACGTCGACGATATCTCTGTTGCGAAAGCACCATCCACTACTGCTATCTCAGGCGTGCACGGCAGAGGGCCCATCCTCCAGAACAGGGCGGATAAATGCGAGACAAAACAGGTCGAACTCGGCGAGGACTGTCCCAAAATGGCTGTGAAATGCGGTATCTCAGGCGACGACTTCACCAAGTACAACAGCTACGATAAGGATCTGTGCTCGACTTTAAGAGCGGGCCAGCACGTCTGCTGCACCAGCGGCGATCTCCCTGACTTCTCGCCCGATCCGTTTAAGAATGGGACGTGTTATACGCACCGCGTGGAAACCGGGCAGGACTGCTCGTATCTTGCGGCGTCGCATAGTCTCACGAATGAGGATCTGGAGGAGTTCAATGAGGAGACGTGGGGATGGCGCGGGTGTGGTGATCTCCAGGCCAGTTTGAATATCTGTCTCAGTAAAGGGACGCCTCCGTTCCCGGCGCCTATCCCTGGAGCGATCTGTGGGCCGCAGGTTGAGAATACGACAATGCCGGAGGATAGCTCCTCGGCTGAATGGGCGCTTCTGAATCCGTGTCCGCTGAATGCCTGCTGCAATCTGCACGGCTGGTGTGGGATTAATCCAGAGTTCTGCGAGTACAAGGAGTCAGGGAATCCGGGGACAGGCGTCTGTGTTAGCAACTGTGGGACGTCGGTCGTGAATGATGATATCCCTCCTGATGAGTTTGCCAATGTTGGGTACTTCCTGGCGAGTAATCTGAAGCGAGACTGTCTCAACATGAACGCTTATTCGATTCGGGCGAACGAGTACACGCACATCCAGTTCGCGTTTGGGGATATCAAAGACGACTTCTCCATTGGACTCATGGAGGGCGACGAGGAGCAGTTCGAGTACTTCAAAGGAATGCACTCCATCAAGAGGGTCATCTCCTTTGGTGGCTGGGACTTTAGCACATTCCCAGAGACATACCACATCTTCCGCAACGGTGTCAAGGAGGAAAACAGGGACAAGTTCGCCAAGAACGTCGTCGACTTTGTCGAAGAGCATGACCTTGACGGCGTTGACTTTGACTGGGAGTACCCTGGCGCCCCTGATATTCCAGGTATCCCCCCAGGCGAAGAGGAAGAAGGCGAGCGGTATCTGGAGTTCCTCAAGGTCGTGCGCGACAAGCTCCCAGATGGAAAGAGTCTTTCTATCGCTGCCCCTGCGTCGTTCTGGTATCTGCAGGCCTTCCCTATTGACGAGATTGCGCAAGTCGTCGACTATATCGTGTACATGACCTACGATCTCCGCGGCCAATGGGACTATGATAGCAACGATCCTCCTCTGGGTTGCCCGGATGGAAATTGTCTCCGATCGCACGTCAACGCAACCGAAACACAGTATGCCCTGGCCATGATCACCAAGGCGCAAGTGCAGACCAAGAAGCTCATGGTGGGAGTGAGCAGCTACGGGCGGTCCTTTGAGATGGCCGAGCCAGGATGCACGGGGCCTACTTGCAAGTATACAGGAAACGGCGCCTCGAAGGGCCGCTGCACGGATACCTCTGGATATTTGGCCAACGCGGAGATTAATGAGATCCTCGACAACAATGACAACTCGGCGCATTCCTACGATGAGAAGAGCGACTCGGATATCCTCGTCTACAACGACAACCAGTGGGCCGCGTACATGACGGACGAGACACGCAATAGGAGACTGGACAAGTACAGCGGAATGAACATGGGAGGATCGGTCGAGTGGTCGATTGACCTGCAGAAGTTCCTCCCGTCAATGGTCCCCGGTCCTGGCATTTTCCTGCCCCTGCCTGAGGACATGGATATCGAGGAGTTCTGTTCCGAGCCGGATCTCGACGAGATTACAGAGGCAGAGGCGAGCTCGCAGCGGAATATCTCGGCGTATTTTGACTACTTCTTTGACGTCCGGAGGGGCGGTGATACATGTGCGTCCTTCTTATTTGCCTACCTATCTTACTTGCCTACTTATCTTACTTGTTCTGACTTCTGACTGCAACAGCAAGCTGGACACAGGAGCTCTTCGCCGGAAGCGAGACAGTCAGCTGCGACACATTCCCTGACGGCCCCTGTGGTTTCCCTGACCCAGGCGAATGTCACGGCTACGAACCGCCATCTCTCTACTGGGCGCAGTTCGTGGTCGCCAACTACTTCGACCACATCTCCAAGTTCGGCACCATGTTCCGCGACACTACCTTCAACGAAAGCCTCAACATCGGCAGCCTGGTGGCGGACTTCCCGATCAAGACGCCGTCGGACGAGACGCAGTCGACGGTTTTTGCCATCTTCGCTGGCTCCCTTGGTATAGCTAGTGGGGTGGCCAGTGGCGCAGGAGCCGGGCCGCCGGGGAGTTCTGGCAGTGCCGGTGCGGCTGCTGGTGCGGTCTTGACTGGATTCTCGGGGATGTGGACTATTCTTTCGGCTGCGGTGGAGGATGCAGAACCCCCTGACGAGGATGATATGGAGCGTGCGCTGAACATGCAGTTGGGAACTATTTGGAACGCCGCGTACCGGGCCGGCCAGAACGGACTCATTTCGTTGTTTGCTGACGGCGATTTGTCTGATATACCCAAGGAATATAAAGAGGGAGACTACGAGTACGAGATCTCGAACTTCTTCGACGGCCGGTGGCTGCATCGACTCACGGGGAAGTTTGTCAGAGATATGCAGAATGCGTTGTCGGAGAATATGAGGAAGAGTCTGGCCTCATATGCACTGACCTTTGCCAATTACTATATCATGAAGGACGGCTTCGATACCGATGACTGCACGGATCAAACTGGAGGAAAGGTCATCGACGACGTTTGCTATACCCTAGAATACCCCGGTAACGGCAATCCCTCTATAGAACCAAAGCGCAGTGACTGGTCGAAGACGGTGTCGGAAGATACGTTGGAAACGATGACGGACAAGTACGGGATTGACCTGGAGGAGCTGTACAAGCTGTCCGACGCGTGCCAGTCGAAGACGGGGGACTACGGTGGTACTATCGACTCGGGGACATTCAAGCTGTTTTCAGACAGCGAAAAGCCAGACTGTTTCTACAGTCTTCCTGTGTTTGTCGCCGCCGAGGACGATGCTGGCAGAGCAAACTGGCGGACTCCCTGCTGGGCCAGAGTGCAGAATATGACTTCCGACGATGATGATACGCCCAAGGTTGGCGAGACCTATCTCCCTCCAAACCTGGACGAGATCATGGATCAGGAGTTCTGCGTGCCTTGCAGTGGAAACAGCCCTGCGTGTCAGATTGGCTGAACGCTGTTGGTTGGGAGCGTTATACAAGTATCATTCAATTGCTTAGTTGTTTACTACTTGCAAATATAATTTCAGTCTGTCAGAGATACCTCCACTGCCACACAAAACAGGAGTATAAATCATAAAGACTGCCCGGCAGACTCCATCCTAGGAATACAAAGATCGCCAGATACTTACGACTTGGCAGACAGCCATTTAGCAAATGAGGTCGGTCTGTGCCATTCAACAGGTAATCCATCCAGTGTCGCGTGGGCTGTAGAATATTTTCAACTGGTCAAGTCGCATGTGGGTAGGCGGCAGTCCGTTGTCGAGTCGCGTAGGCGGCATTATTGTCGCAGGCGGCTTGTCCTAGGACGTTCTTGAGTTGGCGCATGGGACGGAGGAACATATACTATGTCTTCCTTCTGACGGCCTCGAAAAAGAATTACAGCATCAGCTGCTGCGTCGACCGAGCGGTTCGAAGGGGAATGCTGCGGCGACAATGGCCATGATGATATACAAAGCGGCGCAGATGTACAGCGGGACGGAGGTGCTCGTCTATAGAGATTAGCCGGGTTTAGACAGGAATGAGGATCGACGTACATCTGCTTCTCTGCCAACGACGGCACTCACGATTCCCATGATTCGGTTCAGTCCGATCGCGATGCCGTTTCCTGTGCCGCGGTGGGCAGATGGGAGGACCTGCACTGTCAGAATTTGATACAGCGCTTGGCGGATGTACATACCTCGGGTGTATAGGCGTAGAGTGTCCCGTAATAGATGTTCAGACAGAAGTTGATAATACAAGTGAATGCAACATTCTGATCTGCAGTTCGCACAGCCGTATACGAAAAGAAGAATACCATAGTCACCAGCGCTCCAATGATCATGGTTCCTCGTCGGCCCCAGCACCAGCGCGTGCGGCACAGGAAGCCAGCGAGGATAGGACCAAAGATGCCACATGCGTTGGTGATGGCGTAGTTTCTCCAGGTGGTGTATGGACTGTCGTCACCGAACTCGGCGCCGCGGGACTTCAGGTACATTGGTAGGAAGACGTTGAACAGAGGGTATGCCAGACCGATCAGTAGCCAGGAGAACCAGATCAGAGTCGTGGATAGGCCCATTTTGCGCGTGGCGTAGAGGCCGCGCAGGTGGTAGCCAAGTTCGGGCAGGGAGATCAGCTTGAAGGAGCGACGAGTGTCACCGGAATGGCGAGTTCGCGTTACTCCCAGGGCAGTCAGGCGTTCAACGGTGAGACTACAGGGGCGTTGATGTTTCTGGGCGATTCTTTGCAGCACGGCAACCACCTTCTCGTCCTTGCCTTCAGTGACAAGGAATTTTGGCGTTTCTTCCAGTCGCACGACGGTGATGCGCAGAATAGACAGGACAAAGACAAATGCGCCCGAAGTGTACCAGACATAGCGCCAGCCCTTGTTGTTGTCGTAGGTGCAGCTGGCCGCATCGGCGCAGGAGTAGTTGGGCATAAAGGCCCACGCGAACAGGCCTGCAATCAGCTGTCCGACGCCTAGATAAATCAGTACGAAACAAATAGACAAGGAGAAGCGAGCTCACCCCACCACGCGGCCATTAGAGTCACCAACCATGCATGCTGGCTGGGGAGGTACTCCAGGAAGACCGCGGTATCCAGAACCAGGTTCCCACCAGCGCCGAACGCACTCAGACAGGTGAACAGGCCGAGCACGATCCAGTTCGGAGCCGCGCCAGCGACAATGGTGAAAATAGAGGAGATGAAGAGCGAAACGTTGAAGGCGAAGCGACGACCGATGACGTCGGCAGAGAACCCCCAGAACAGCGCGCCGACCAGCATTCCCACATAGACGGCAATCGTCAAACCGGTATCGAAGCTGGGCTGGAACTCGAGGGTGGCCTGGGTGGCGACGATGGACTGCAGCAGCAGGATGAGCGAGTCGACGGCGTATCCGAAGCCATTGAGGCAGAACAGCTTGGCCTGGTGCGGGGTGAACCCGATCTCATCGATGGCCTAGCAAGATCAGTATTATGAACCGGGGCGTGAAAGATAGTACAGCATGTAGCTGGAAGTACCGGAGATTGACAGCTCAATCCTGGCACCTTAAGCACACACATCGTTGACCAAGGCCATTTTCGCAGTCAGCACCGCGTCCAGCTTCTCCCCGCCGAGCAGGTCCGTGTCGCCGACGGTCTCGGAGCGGTTCTCGGAGAGCGACGCATCTGCATCTCGGTAACCATCCGGATATTCATCCTGGATCTTGTCCTGGCGGCCGTCTGGCTGCTTGGAGGCGGCAGAGTGTTCGACGTCCATGATGCGAATTTAGGACAAGGGACAGGGGCAGGATCGGAAACAGCCGCGGCCAGCTATTTAAACATTCCCAAAACCTGGCACCAGCCCAGGCTAACAGCGGTCGTGCTTATCACAATCGATTTCATTCGCTTCATTTCCTTCTTGCTTTGTCCAGTCGCCCGCCAATCAAACCGCCCCGTGCGACGCATCCGGCAGGCCTCGACGTGACCCAGTAACCCAGTAGCCCACGGTCGCTTTGACAGCTGGAGGCTGTAGTGCGTCACCGTATTGCTGAGTCGTATACAAATATTATCGAGATATAATATTATATTTAAATACTTTTATAGACATTCCAGACTCCAGAGTACAGACTGCTGGTGCTTCCCCAAAGCCGAGGCCGGTTAAGTTCACGCTAGTTTAGTGCGGGTTAGCGCCTTGGCACACGGCAGCCACGTGCAACCCCCACGCGACAGCAGACAGAAAACAGAAAGACAGAGAAGGTAGAGAGAAGAGATTCAAGGGATGGAATCGAATGCAGGGCCTGTAGTGCAGTTGCATGGCTTATTTGGTTTTGTCGCGGGGAGAATATAGATCTAGTCTTGTAGGCGTCGACGTGCTTGACATATATATATATTTCGATCATCCCGAAGACTGAAAGCCATGGCACGCGATGGCGATATTAGGCTATGTGTAAAAGGCAATCTGTCTTCTGATCAAGATTATTCGATACCGGACACCCTATCGATGTGGCTGCTTTAGTGCTGGAGGAGGCGCCAGCTCTTCCCCGGCATGCAAGTCATTGATTCGATAAGATAACAATCTGACAGTCTGACAAGTACACGTGCTGCGTTCCTTGTATCACGGCCTATATCCGACACGATAGCAAATACTACGCAATATACTCTGTACTCTGAACTGGTAGAATGAGTGCTAGAGCTCATCGTGCCCGGTGCTCTTTCTGGAATCCGGACCAAGGACAGTGAATATAACCCGCCGATATGCCACCAGCTGCCCGTCGGACACCTCCAAAATCAAATGCAGGTGCTTGTCGCTCTCCGGATGCGCATTTCGCCCCGGTCGCCGAAGGACTTCTTCCGGTGGAATCGTAACAGCCGTCAATGGCGACTCTGGATCGCTGATTTCGAGATTTGCAACGTCTCGTCTGGGTGTGTTGTTGTTCGAAGACGGCTCGCGGTACTGCCACCATTTGAACGCGAGCTCTCGCCCATCAGGATCGCAGGACGTGCTGGCATCGAGACGAACATTCTGACCGGCCTCGACGACCATTTCAATGACATGCCGTCCGGAATTACCGTTGACCGCTGCAACCGGCGCGTGGTTGGCCTTTTCATACTCGGCCGTTGCCGTCCACTGCATCCGCGCCGCAAAGTCCCTCTGGAAGGCCTCGCGCCATCGCCAGATCGTGACATGGGAGCCCATGATTGTTCGTCCGTCCGAATCAACCAGTGTATCGACACTATCAGCAAAGTGACCCTCTCCGTACACGACCGGACCGTATCGACCACCCCAGGAGCCCCATTCCGGATGCTCGGGGTCCGACAGACCATTGGGGATCATGAACAGCAACGACGGGGAGTCGCCCTCGAGAATAAACTCGGCGTCCGGGTATTTAGACCCCAGGGCGCCTGTATTCTGGATGTTCGCGCGCACCCACTCCGGCGAGACCACCTCGTTGTCCGCGCTGCATGGAAAGTGGTAGTACATTTCGCCTGACATTCCTCCCCAGGCGGCGACGGCGTACCGATTGAAGTGGTGGACGCTCGCGATGTAAAACAGCTGCGGCCAGTTGCGCCGGATCCATGGTCCTGTGTTGTCCTGGTCGGAGATTGAGTATGCGCGGAGCTTCTTTACGAAGCGGTCCATCTCTGCTGCTGGTCTGGTTGCGTTGACGTGCCAGAGGGCTTGTGCGAGCACAGACGCACCGCCCCAGATGGGAATCCATAAGGGCTCGTCGGAGCGATCGACTGCCTCGACGAGGAGTTTGGATCCTGTGCTGTCTTTTCCCTCGCCGACTCCGTCCATCCCGTAGACGGGGAGGCCAGAGGCGATTACATTTTTGATACTGGCCGCCTCTGGCCATCCGGTTGCGTGGGCTTGTAGATTTGGTAATGACTGTGCGTAACCATCTACAATCTCGTGCATCAAGTCTGGTCGTGTAGTGTCGTTTAGCCAGATACTGGTTGTTGCGACGAGACCTTCGATGCGGAATTCATTAGCGTAGGCCAGCAGGCGCACGAGGGACTGTGCATCGTCTGGTTCATTTGCGATATCGCTCAGTACAAACAGACGAAGCTTGTCTTCTTGCGCGAGTCGGCATTGTGATTGAAGTGATAGACGAGCCCAGAAGGTTAGGGCAACCCAGGAGACTGTTTTCCACCAAGCCATTTTATGTGGGATAACAATCAAGGAGAAGCGCAAGTTTATATCATACACCGGTCGCAGGTTACGACTTCTATATAGCGATAACAGAACAGGAATGCATAAGCGCTGCTAATCATCTCCAACTGCCCGGCCTTCTCTCCGCATGACGACAGATAACGTCCACTTGGGCAACAGGCTCAAGTTTCCTATTTCGCCAGCATAAACAGAGCCAAGAAGACGTTCCAGCCGAATCCAACACAGGATGCCACCAGAACCCGCGATTCCACCGGTACCCACAGGAAATTGACTAGGGCACAGGCCGGCCAAATCTTCCACGCTTTGCGAATTAACGGCCAGATCCTGCGATTCACCTCCGCCACAACGAGACTGGCGTTTGACAGTCGGACTGCGCTCGTGCAGACGAGGAAGACGGTGTTCATGAGGAACAGACCGACGGTTTGGTCTATCGCCAGCTTGAAGAGGACATTATGCCAGGCTGTTCTGGATGCCTTGTCTGGCGTTGGCGGGGAGAGTGTCGGAAAAGTATCCTCGAGGAATCGCTGCCAGTGGCAGTTCAAGTGTGCTTGGATGAGGCCAAAAATGGCGAATTCAGCCACCGACTGCCAATCTATCGCTGTGAGCTTTGAGTTGGCGGCTTGCGCCGTGAGATTTGCGGCCGCCTTGAGGAGCGTTGATTGTAGGATCACCTTGGTCTGAACAGACATGATAAAGGATGCACGGTCGAACTCAAACTGTGCCTGTGTCTGTATGTTAATATACGGTGTAGATGGCAGAATGTCTGGACTAGACTGCCCCCACCCCACGCGCTTGGGCTTTCCTTGTGCTAGGAGCTGCCTTGTTGGGCTGGGAAGTTGGGGTAACGAAATGTATAAATGGAGGTATAACGGAGAGCGTTGCCAGTGATGGCAAATCACATTTGTCTTATCTATCAATATGCTCGAGTCAGTGAAGAATTACAGCCTTTTTCAGGACTTGAATGGGCGGCTGATGCTCATCGGGGCTGTGTCCTCGCTAGGTGCCATGGGCTTCGGCTTCGACAATGGCTGGTGGGGAGGGGCTCTGGGTCTATCGGAGTTCCAGCGCAAGTATGGAGAGTGGGACGAGCAGCTTGGCCAGTATAGTATCCCATCGCACAAGACATCGGTGGGAACAGGGACCGGGTCGGCTGGTATCATTCTCGGGTGCATCATCGCCCCATTCGTGACTACCACGCTAGGCCGTCGCAATGCCTTTCTTGTGATGTCAGCGTTGATGTTGGTCGGTATTGTATTAGAAGCATCAGCGATGACTTCCTTCTGGCAGCTGGTCGTCGGTCGGATCATTGTGTATTCTGGGATTGGACTGGCATCGAACTGTGTCCCTTTGTATCTGTCTGAGTGCTCTCCCCCAAGAATCAGAGGTAGGTCTTGGGTCAATATTACTGAACTATACTAACAGATGCAGGTGCATTTCTTGCTCTTTACAGTTTCTTCAACTCGCTAGGAGTATTCCTGGCATCGATTGTTGTTTATCTGTCTCGTACCCGGCGAGACAAGTGGCAGTACCTGTAAGACAAACTAAGCCTCGACGCACACCAGCTAACAAGCTAGGATCGTGATTCTGTGCCAGCTAATAGTGCCAGTCGGCTATATAACCTTCTATGTCTTCCTACCCGAGTCCCCAAGATACCTCGTCTACCGGGGCCGTTACGACGAGGCTGAGGCAGTCCTGCGGTCACTATCGAACCACCCAGAGACGATCCCGCAAGAAGTCGAACTGCTCAAAGCGCAAGACCTTGAACAACGTGAACTTCACCGCGCGACGTCTATTTGGGACTGTTTCCAGGGGACCAACCTCCGCCGCACGATTATTGCCATGGGGGTGCAGATCTTGCAGCAGGCCCAGGGTGTCTCATTCATCCAGAACTTCGTGGTCACCTTCATGGAACAGCTGGGATTTCCTGATCCGCTGCGCAGCAATCTCATGGTAACAGGGTGTAGCTTTGCTGTGCATATTATCACCTTCCTCACTTTTGATAAGATTGGCCGGAGGCCGTCATTATTCCTGGGATCCATTCTGCTGGCCGGGACGATGCTGGGTACCGGAGTAGCAACGAGTACAGGGACTGCTGGAAGTTACTCCACGGCTGCCTCTGAAGCGTCTGTCGCCCTTCTTATTCTCTGGTACTGTATCTACGGATTTACATGGGGTCCTGGATGCTGGGTTGTGGCCGGCGAGGTTGGAACCGGCCAGCTGCGAGAGCGGACGCTGTTTTTGGCTTCGATGGGCAGTTTCGTTACTTCGGTGCCTATCAATTNTGTCAATCCTTATGTTCAGGCCGACCTAGGCGGCGCCGTGACATTCATTTATGGGGGTTTCTCGGTGGTTGCTGCCGCTTGGGTGTGGCTGATGGTTCCTGAGACGAAGGATCGGTCGCTGGAGGAGCTGGATGACATGTTTCAGGCGCGGATATCAACCAGGGCTTTTAAGCATCATGTTTGCACCGGATTGGGTGCTGCAATTACCGGGCTGGATCGAGTGGATGCTAAGGTCGATGCAGGATGGGTAGAGGACAAGGATGCGACGCGGTGATCTGGACAAGATATTGATATTGAGAGAATAGGGCATTAGTTTCTGCAGTAGCATCGTTTTTCGAAGGGAGACTAAGGCCCGAAGACCTTGGATGAGGCCGCGCTAAGGCTGATATCACATTGACTTCCAAATTCAACACTCAGTATACGAAGCAGAGAAAGGACACTATACTGAGTAAACATTCCTGCAGTTTCCCCTTGCTGACATGGCTGAAGTAAGGAGGATCAAATAATGAGGCGCAGCCATCCGCTTTGCTTATAGTTTATGCAGTCAGCATATAGCCCTTGCATGAATATGCCCTGAATGGAGATGTTCGCAACGAACCGACGGTGAACAGTCCGACCACCTGGGCCAGCATGAGATATCACGGCCTGCTCCATCGGAGCTGACCCGAGTTACTGAGAGCGAAGTTTGGCCCCACGATCAGCACACGATCAGACCCTTTTCCCCGCAAACTCGGAGGTAGCGGCTGAGAAATCTGTCAAAAGGGATGTTCTATTGGTGACTTTATAGGCCATCGCGGGGTGCAGGTCCCTTTCTCCATGGCCATATTCGCTCCCCGCCATGGAGTACAGCTGCTCTCCTCGCAGCCCAGCATTAGCGTCGGAGGATGCGGAGGCCATTCCTTCGTGTCTGACCTCTCCATGGGCAGGACTCGAAGCAGTTTAAAAGGCAGCTGGCAGCTGGTTCTTGGAGGGGGGTGTCGAATGTTGACCGTTGACGTTTTATCTCCAAGAAACATGCACATTTCTTCTATCGTCGCCTTTTCAGGGCTGACCAGCCTGGCCCTGGCAGACCCAGACTCCGGCTGTGGCACTGACATCCCTCCAGCCTTTCCCAGTCCTGGCTTCAGCAGGTCGCTGCATCTGCCCGATAGCGACCGCGAGTACATCCTCTACATCCCAGAGACATACAACACCAGCACGCCCGCCCCGCTGTACTTCTCCTTCCATGGCGCAACCAGGGACATGGCTTCTCAGGAGAAACTGTCGCAGTTCTCGAATCCGAAATTCAACAAAGATGCCGTAGTCGTTTACCCTAACAGCAAGAATGGGTACTGGCTGTCGAATCCCAACGCGGATGCCTCGAAACCAGACGACCTGGACTTCACGGCCCAACTGCTGACGCATATGGAGGAGAAGCTGTGTATCGACGCGAGCAGGGTCTATTCGGTTGGAAAGTCCAATGGCGGTGGCTTCACCAATGTCATCGCTTGCAATGATACCGTCGGTGCCCGTTTCGCTGCCTTTGCCTCCGTCAGTGGTGCATACTATGACGCTGAGTCTGTACCGGATGTGCCGCCTTGTGAGCCTGCGATTCGTGATGAGGGATTCCCTTTTCTTGAGCTCCATGGCGAGGACGATACCACGGCACCTATTGATGGGAATACCGAGGAGAACCGCAAGATACCTATCATCGATATCCTCAATTTCTGGACCGAGAACAATGGGTGCGAACAGGGCGCTCCCCCGGTGGCGAATCAGACTGTCTTTGAGGATCCGGTAGTCAAACACGTCATTTGGAACTGTGGTGGGAAAGATGGGATTGTCCAGCACTATCGCGAGGGTAATAACGGCCACTGCTGGCCGAGTACAGAGTCGAACAGTGACTTTGTCGACCATCCAGACCAGTGTCCGATGGGCAAGTATGTCTTTGACGCGACAGAGTATATCGTCGATTTTTTCAGCAAATACCAGCTGGACTTATGATCTGAACTGCTCTGCGTGGACCTGTGGATAACAATCTAACCAATCTGTTCGGTTGCTGGAGTAAACTGCATAAGAAATTCAATGGACCATTTGTACTTGCCAGTATCCAACCGACAATGATTGGGCATCAACATTGAGACAAGATTTGAACGATAAGTGGGCGTCTAGTTAACATCTGGAGGTCAATAGATTGGACACATCCCGATGTAGGGTTAATCAGGTCAAGTGCCAGGAAGAGTGGCTCAGGAATCAAATGGTATCATTACTATAGAATACAAGCTGAGATGGCCAACGCCTTCACGAATATTACATGAATCGATGTTCTTCCCTTTTCTTTTCTTTCCTTTTTTTTACCCACAAAAGAAATCAAATATGCTGTCTGGCCCTCACAGGAGGAGGCGACGTACTCTCGCCAACAGATCCCTCGCCATTCCTGCGATCCTCGTACGACACAATCACCTCTTTCACCTGATAGATGTTCTGCGCAGTGTCCCTGTTTCTAGGCAAAATGCGTCGCGTGTCGATGTCGTCGCCGTCGTCGATCTCGACCGTCTTGCCGCTGGTTGTGACCACGCAATCCTGGCCGTCGTCACCGCCGCGTATTTTGCTTGTGACCAGAGTGTCCATCCCGTAGCTGGGCTGTCTGCTTCGGTTGGCGCTTGACTTGCCGTAGGAACCGCCGAGGTTGTTGTAGTTCGAGGCGTCCTTGGAGGAGCTCAGGCCGCGGATGGACCGGTAGAGAGGACGGAGGGCAGGGACGGAGACGCAGACGATCGTCGTGGTCAGCTCGGAGTTGGTCCAGATGACGGAGTCGGTTGTTGCATCTATTTCCTATTAGCTGTGCCTGGGACGATGGATATGGAGTTTTCTGAACATACAGAGGTATTCGGTTGATTGGGACAATGAGTCGAGGGTCTTGGTCCGGATGACACCGCAGACTCCAGCACTTCATGCTTGTTAGCAGGGAATGGATGTAGAATTTTGTAGACTTACAAGATGCCCAGGCTGAGAGATGCACAGATCGTGATCTTTTCCTTGCGCTTCATGTTCAGCCCCCAGAGTGCGTACCAGGGGAACAGAGCCAGGACAAAGTCGAGGGCAGCAGACCATGCTTATCCGTCGTCAGCACCAGGATTCCTTATAGTATGCAGGTGTTCATGACTTACCACACATGACGGTTGCAATCACGGTAAGACTCAACGGACAGCTCTCTTGAGGGACTCTCGAGTCCCAGATTGACTCGACCGGTGTGCACTGCGCAAACACCGTGATGGCCAGCAGGACACTAAGGGCCATAATACTAATGTTCCAGAACCAAAGAAACGCCTTGTGCCTGTTGTCTGTGGTTAGGAGGTCCTGGGCAAGGACTGAGATGAGAAACGTACCATTTGTTGACGACAATACGCAGCAAGAACACACCCACTGCAAACTTACTGACGCCCATGGCTATGGCCACCACGCTCTGGCCGCTCAGGAGCAGCAGCATCGCGCGGCTGGACTCATGCACTGAGAGGAACTCTGCATGGACTCCCATACCGTAGGTGGCAGATGCGGTGCATAACGCTGCAAACGCCACCATCAAAAACTTCAAACAAGGAGCTTAGTGTCAGTAATAGAAGCCGGCACAACAAGAACGGAAACAACATACCCATGTTATCACCAGCAACAGGTCATCCCAGCCAGGGTTGCGTAGAATCCTGGCTCGAGTATAAACACGCAGTCCAAGCACGACCAGGCACAGGAATGTTTCCATCCAGAGGATCCCGACAAGGGTCGGACCCTTTTCACGCAGAACCATGTTGGTTTGTGGCAGAACGTGCAGCTGATGGTACCAGAAGAACTCAGTCCAAGCTCTGGATGGTTAATATATCAACCAGTTCTTCGGGACGCACTGGGGCAATATAACAAAGGGGTCAGGTCAGGGGCAAAACCACTGTCAAGAGTACGAAGTACAAAGTACAAGCCCGGTCAGTTGAATTTTACCTCGAAGATCAAGAACTGACACCGGTGATCGCAGGCCTATTGCAGCTAGATCTCAACGGTCCCGTCTTCATAGTCTACCGTTTATCGGTACCACTCTGAGGGAATAAGCCAAGCAGTCCGGCGAGTGTAGTAAGTCCTTCAGCGCGGCATTCGGGGCAGCTAAACATCGCTAACCTCTGCAGAAGCAGGGGTGCCAGGTCAGCTAACCAGCAATGGGACTACTATATTATTATCCTTGATTGTGGCCGGACCCGTTCCGGCAGCAGTGGGGAGCGCCCGGAGAACATGCTACAATTGTCGTCCAATATTATACGAGTGCTCGTTTGAGGTGTAAAGCCGGATGTACGTACTCGCTGTCTGAAAATTGGATTGGGAGGATTCAGCTGAAACAGCCTTGAGGGCTTCGGTGGAGCGCTGTGGATATTCAAGCAAATCCTTCGTTGGCTACGACCCGCCCAATCTAAGTAGCGGGCTGTCGGAATCTCGAGAATTGCTGCGCGGATAGTCGATTCGCAAGTTTCCGAACAGAGATAATAACTGGCTGATGGACTGGTCGCCGTGGAGTTTCCATGGCAGTCGGAGTGAGTTGCTTGGGGGGGATATCCGAGCCCTAATAGGAAAGAGAACCGGGCCTCATCTAGAGCAGTCGACGCGGTCGTGGACTCTTCGAGCCGTGCCGGATGCGAAGGCCACTTTCCCCGCCACGATCGGCATGCCAGCCGTCCCGACCATGAGCTTCGCGTGACTTGCTGAGGGATGCCTCGATTCACTGGTGGCGTCTTCCTAAAGCGGGTGGCGGCAGGGGTGGGAGCCTTGTACAGAACAAGCCTATTGAACGTCCAGGATCATTGCACACTCCGGAGCATTTTGCAGGGTTTGGAGGATTTGGAGAGTTGTCACAAGTTCAACTTTGGAACGGCCATCAACATGAGACAGTTAGATTAAAAGCATATCCTAAAACAAACCAAGAGACAGAACCAGAAGAATAACAAGCGAATCAATGTACATATGAAAGCAGCCCCCATGCTTCTCGCCCCGCCAATCACTCTATTACTCTGGTACACTAGTCTACCAACATACCCGTCTTAGCACGTTTTACCTGGTTACAGTTTACACCTTGTTCGAGTTGGCCGACTCGGAGTTGTTGGAGACAGAATTGCTGTCCTGCGCAGCCAGGGCGTCCTGCAGGTCGAGCTCGACCGTGTCTCCGAACTTGGCGTTGATTTCCTCCAAACTGAGACCCATAGTCTGCGAGCATATTAGCCAGTTATATTCATTACAGGGGTTTGGGAGGGTTCGGCAGAGTTTCAGGGTTTCAGGGTTTCAGGGTTTGGTTCGTACCTCGGGGAAGTAGAAGATGATCCCCACGGTGGACACAACGGTGACGGCAACGAACACCATGTAGTACTTCCATCCAATTGTTGCAAGGGCCATGGTGACAGGCCCTGTGTACGCGACGGCGTTGCCAAAGAAACTGGCAAAGGCAATCGTGGAGCCCTCGCTGCGGAGGTGCGTTGGCCAGATCTCAGCCCCGTACACGTAGGCCGTGCACTCGATAGTGGAGGTGAAAAAGGCGCCGAAGATGAAGTAAATGGCCACGGCGGCGTTGATGCCAGGAGTGTATGTTGAGTTCAGATAGTACTTGGACAGTGCGCCCATGACGCCGATAATGGCAGCGGAGCCGAATCCACCAGCAACTGCAGTTGTTAGTTCATTATTACGTGTTCAAGGGGTCAGGGTTACATACTAAGGAGCTTCACACGTCCAACGCGGTCTAGCAGGAGAACGTTGATTCCACATCCGATAATGGCGCAGATGGTCCAGACAACACCGAGACCCAGCTGCATTGTAGTGTCGAAGCCAAGACCACCCATCAGGGTCGGGACGAGGTTGGCAATGGCGGTGATGCCGGTTCCCTGGCCCATAACCCAGAGCAGGATAGAGCAGAGTGCACGCTTGCGGTGGGAGGGAGTGCGGATGATGTGCATGTAGCCGCGGGGGGTGTTGCGCTCAAACTCGACCTGGGCCTTGATCTGGTCCAGCTCGGCGTGTGCGAACTTGGCCCTCTCGTCGGACTTGGTGCTGTGCAGGTACTCGAGCACCTTCTTGGCTTCCTCGTCACGGCCCTTCTCGGTGAGCCATCGGGGCGACTCGGGAATGAAGAAGAGCGAGGCCAGGTGCATGCAGCCGAAGCCAGTCAGCACGATGAAGATGAGTCTCCACGAGACAGGCGATTGGACGAAGCTGAACGCCAGAGCAAAGATGGCACACAGGATATACGCCGTCACGACACCAACTCCGACAAGGCCGACCAGCATGCCACGGGTGTGGGGAGGAGAGACTTCACTCATGTAGACCGGAGTGTTGGCGAACAGCATCCCACCGGCAATACCGCTGATAACACGGCACACGGTGAACATGGGCACGTCCACAGATCCAGCCTGGAGAGCTCCCGAGATGATCATCAGCACCGATGCTGCTTGGTTGGCAATGCGACGGCCGAACTTGTTGGAAAGGGGAGCCTGGAAGATGGCGCCAACGAGGGCACCTCCTAGGAAACTGGGACTGTCAGCTGTCTGACGAAATGTACACAGGGTATACAACTTACCCACTGAGCATGCCATCTTGAACACTGGTAGCATCCTCCCTGTTCAGGAACTTTGCCTGGAAAGAGGGCTGGGAAAGAGAGCCGGAGAGCGCGTTGGCAGCAAAGCCGTACATGAAACCACCCAGGCAGGCAGTAACGACGACCTTACAGGTTAGCACAAAAATTGGGTTTGAATGAGTGCTAGCATACCAAGATATTGATCAGACTGGTCTGCGGAGCCTCGCCCCTCGCCGTGATGGGCTGGACGTCAACACCAGGCCTCTGCTTCTCTGATCTCTCAGCCATCTTGATGTTCCAGTGTTATCGATGGGCAGGAAGTAGACACCACACAGCGGACACTTGGGAGAAAAAGTCAGGATGCAGAGTTCTCGTCCTGCCGTGGTTAAGTATTAGCTCGTCCCAAAACTGACTAAAGCAGAGCATCGTCCCTGTAAACACCCCTATTGCGCCCTAGTCATGACAGCCGCCTATCATCCTTCTTGAGCCGCGTGATTATGCCTCATCCGGGGCAGGTTAGACAAACGTGGTGCGCCGGCAGGGGGGTGTGGAGAGCGGGCCATGTGGCATGAGAAAGAAGCTAAGAACACCAACGCTAGCTGCTCGACCATGGCGAGATCTTCGTTTACCGCAGCAGTCTTTTACCTAATTACACGCGCTATGCGACTCGAGCTTATTCCGAGATCCGACTTTTGCAAGGCTGCAAGTACTCTGCAGTCTGTAGTGGGCACTGCACTGCAAAAGGGTGATGAATCCTGATATTGGGATTGTCTCCAGTCACCACCAGAAGGATCAATGGTGTTCCTGCGGAAAATACGAGCAACAGGAGTATGCCGCTCTAATAGTAGTGATTCAGTAGTGAACATGCAGAGATTGCAAGCCGTTGACACTCCAGCTTGACAGCTTGACGGAGTGGAGCAGGCCGAGAATGGAAAAAGGGCCCACGTAGCCCTGGTCTCTAGTCTTTTCTCTTTAGTCCTGGTCTAAGTTGGAGATCTAAGGCTGGCTTACGGCGGGTCAGTAGCGGCTCCACTGAGGATCCTGGTCTGCATGGTCCCGACTCCTGCATCGGCCTTTTCAAACCGTTTTGGCTGCTGGTCTGCTCGGCGGAAATTGCCCTAACGGCGTTGGATTCCTCGCAGTCGCAGTCGCCAGTCGGCACGAGTTCTGACTCTTTAGACTACCCCCTGCTTCCCGTGTGTGAATCCACCGTTTGGGGCCGCAGACCGTTTGCAAAAGTCGGTCAGCGAGCCCAGGACTGGTGCTGCACGTTGCACATAAAGTCCGCGCAGCGACCGTTGAGCCGTTGTCCCACCAGCCAATCCAAGCCTTGCCAGTTGCCACCCTTTGATCTGTCACAAACCAGAACTGGCTTTTGAAATTGTTTCCTGACCAAAATGGACTTCCCAGAGGCTCCGATTTTCCCCGTCCTCAAGGACAAGGTGGCCATCATCACGGGGGGCGCCCAGGGCATGGGCAAGGCCACAGCCTCCGTCTTCCTCCGCGCAGGGGCAAAGGTGGTCATCGCCGATGTCAGGGACGAACAGGGAGCGCAGGTTGCTGAGGAGCTCTCTTCCCTTGGTGAGGTTCGTTTCGTACGCACAGACATCTCCAAGTCGGAGGATATCCAGAACCTTATCGCGCAGACGGTCAGCGCATTCGGCAAGTTGGATGTAGCCATCAACAACGCCGCGATGACCCCTGACAAGACGGCTCTCCTGGAGGCCGACGAGGACTACTGGCGGCGTCTGATCGACGTCAACCTGACGGGGACTGCCCTCTGCTGCAAGTATGAGATGCAGCAGATGAAGAAGCAGGGCACCAGGGGCTCGATCGTCAACATTGCCTCGATCAACGCGTACATGCCGCAGCCCAACATGCCCGCGTACACTCTGTCAAAACATGCTATTCTGGGGTTGACCAAGCACGCAGCCACAGAGGGAGGCCCCAGCGGCATCCGGGTGAACACTGTTGCCCCAGGAGCTATCTTTGTAAGTTTATTCCCACGTGGGCTGTATAGTGCAGACTAATGCTAACTAATGCAAAGAGCGACATGTCTGCTGCAGCGCTGGAGATCATGGGCACAACGCACGACGAGTTCGCGCCCAAGGTCAGCAGTCTGCACCGGTTCGGTCAGCCCCATGAGGTCGCCCAGGCCTCGCTCTGGCTGGCCTCGGACAGCTCGTCGTACGTTCACGGCGTCAGTCTGCCAGTTGATGGAGGATTCTTGTCCAAGTGGTAGGATTCCTGTATATATAAGTGGCGGTGTTTTTTTTTTCTGTATATAAAGTTCCGACTGTAGATATCAATGAGCAACGCTAACTCACCGCAAAAAGCGGCAACGACTCGACAAGTTAACGTATCGCGTAGGCTGCCTTAATAAATTGTATTATTACTTACGGAGGTGTGCACTAAAAGTATCCGCGCGGCGCTAGTGTACCAAATGTAACACTTGTTCAATATTACTAGTAAATTTGTATGAGAGATGTAACCCAGGCAACATAATTGCGGCTATCTATTTAAAATGCCCCTCAAACACGCAAAAAGGTCAAAAGGAGAAGAAATGAAGCTATTCACAGTCTATCCACTCAGGTGAGAGATCTTGACGAGTGGAGAGCTGTCCTTTCAACCGCTTACCTCTCCAATTGCGTGTATCTGAGCCTTCTCGATACTCGTTGCCCCCCTCTAAGCGGATTATCTCATTACGATTTATAAGTAGGCGTTGAATCCAGTCCTGGATCATCTTCTGTGGTAGCTCANTACGGAGGTGTGCACTAAAAGTATCCGCGCGGCGCTAGTGTACCAAATGTAACACTTGTTCAATATTACTAGTAAATTTGTATGAGAGATGTAACCCAGGCAACATAATTGCGGCTATCTATTTAAAATGCCCCTCAAACACGCAAAAAGGTCAAAAGGAGAAGAAATGAAGCTATTCACAGTCTATCCACTCAGGTGAGAGATCTTGACGAGTGGAGAGCTGTCCTTTCAACCGCTTACCTCTCCAATTGCGTGTATCTGAGCCTTCTCGATACTCGTTGCCCCCCTCTAAGCGGATTATCTCATTACGATTTATAAGTAGGCGTTGAATCCAGTCCTGGATCATCTTCTGTGGTAGCTCATTCCACGCCTTAATCCATACCTCTTTAGCAGTCTTTCTATCCCGAGGCGCTCCTCGCGCAGTTGTACGTTTCTTTAGCCATGACCAACAAGGCTCAATTGCATTAAGATCAGGTGAATTACCCGGCCAGTCATCAATCCGTTGGATACCATAATAATCGTATACACGTTGCTGGGCGTGGTGACGATGAGCAGGTGCCTTATCCTCTAGAACTCGTGTATTCGGCCGTGCCTCCTTGCAGCGTTTCGCGAAAGGGATAAGATAGGGAATTAAAACCTCCTAAAGTAGCCCAGAAGTTAGATATTATAAAGAAATCGTATATAAAAAAGAACCAGACCTTTTGATACCGATACCAATCAACCCCCCCTTTACCCTTGCGTACAAGCTTGCCATTTTTCTCGTTCCATTGAAATTCTGGCTTTCGACCACCTCTAGGACGAAGTTGAAGCCGACGAAGAGCTGTATTCAACTCCCATTCCTGTCTGCATACTGGCTCAAGGTCTTCATTCATCTCTTCAATTGCTTTATCTGCATTTCGTCGTTGAAGAGCTGACTCTGGATCGTAGATATATAAAGGACCTTTAGAGTCCCATGAAAAGCATGCCCATACCATAAACTCCGAGCAACCCTTCCACCGTCTTCGTATACACGTTTGATTATATTGATCCTCAGGTGTACGCCATACTCGAACCGCTCCGCGTCGTTGACCTAGAACAACAGCCGTTTCATCGGTAAATATAAGATCTTTTATCGAATCGTTGGTCCACGGGTTCTGAAGACAATATTCAAGCCGTTTGGCCTTCATCGCGTCAGTAAGACCAGGTTTAGTAGAGGGTTTCGCATTATTTAAGCCATAAGAATGAAGAATACGCAGAACTGAAGATGAAGAT
Organism: Aspergillus sydowii CBS 593.65; assembly: GCF_001890705.1. Classification (NCBI taxonomy): domain Eukaryota; kingdom Fungi; phylum Ascomycota; class Eurotiomycetes; order Eurotiales; family Aspergillaceae; genus Aspergillus; species Aspergillus sydowii. The sequence continues at coordinate 157,618 of NW_024467876.1, read as the reverse complement.
ATACCGGCTTCAAAAGCTAGTATTTCAGAGGATTTCTCACGCCCAGCTCGATCCTTTGAAATACTCTGTAGTATAGAACTTTCTATAGCTGGAGTAATTTCTTTAGGACGACCTGAGCGCTTGCTATCCTCGAAATACTCCTTCTTAACCCTTAGAGACTCCTCTGGTTTATATCCACGCGCCTTTGCCTTCTTTATAAGGTCCTGAATCGTCCGCGGAGCCACCTCTAAATAAGAAGCAATGTCCAGCGTTTTGAAGCCAAGGCCATATAAAGTAAGGATCTGGACGCGGAGTTCTACCGGATGATAACCATTGGCAGGCATCGCGGGGCCTTGAAGGTGTAAAGAGATCTCGGTGGCTTATTGAATTATAGAGGCAGGCAGGAGGTTTTAAAGACACTAAAAATCTGAAAGATCCGTGAAATAGCGGTCTGAATAGCTTCAATATTGAGGATTTAGAGGATTCAAAAGGAATTGACGGAGCAGAAGATCAAAACAATTAGTTAAGTCAGGATTATGTTTTGATGTTTTATACCTCATACAAATTTACTAGTAATATTGAACAAGTGTTACATTTGGTACACTAGCGCCGCGCGGATACTTTTAGTGCACACCTCCGTATTAGCGAGGGATTCGGCCCCTTCCCCGGCCGTTTCAAAGTGGACCATCTGCCAGCCTGGCCGTGTGGACTGTGGACTGTGGACCGGATATAAACATGGGCCAGCCCGACGTCAGTTGTCACACCATCCCACCTCGTACGCTCAGTGTTTCCAATTTCACCGTCACGATGGGCAGCGTTCCTCGCATCTATGAAAGCAAACTCGCTCTTGTGACCGGTTCCGCCCGCAGTAAGTGTAGTCGACCAGCAGACAGCACACAGCACTATCCTAACAGTCGCCAGGCATCGGTGCTGAAATCGCACGCAACTTCGCCAGCAAGGGCTGCAATGTGATCATCAACTATGCCACCGCGTCCTCCGACGAGCGCGCCGCGACTCTTGCCGCTCAGCTCGAGAAGGACTTCGGCATCCAGGCACTCCCTATCCGCGCAGACATCACCACCAGGGAGGAGTGCGAGCGCATTGTATCGGCCGCGAAGGAAAAGTTCACCAACGCCCAGACCGGAAAGCTCCAGATTGACATTATCGTGCATAATGCCGCGATTCTCTTCATCGGCCCTCTTGAGACCGTCGACCCGACCGAGTTCCACCGCATCTACGAGGTGAATGTCCTGGGTCCGATTCTCGTGACTGGTGTTTGCAAGGACTACCTCCCCACGGATCGATCTGGGCGTATTGTGATGCTGTCGAGTATCAATTCCAAGGTTGGGACCGAGCATACCACCCTGTACGCGGGCACGAAGGGTGCCATCGAGGCCATGACGAGGGTTTGGGCCCGTGAGCTGGCTGAGCGCGCGACCGTCAACTCGATTAACCCAGGCCCCGTCATGACCGATATGTATCTCTCTGCGCCTGATGAGGTCAAACAGGGCCTTGCGCGATGGAACCCTCTTACCCCGTTGGTTCCAGTTCGTGAGACCGACAGTGACGAGGTCAAGGAGCTGGGCAACAAGTTTGGTGGTAGGGCAGCGTACGCTGAGGAGATTGCGGGCCTGATTGCGACGATTTGCAATCCGGAGTTTGGATGGTGCACTGGAAGCATTATCTCTGCGAACGGTGGGCTGTCGTTCAGTATTTAACTATTCTTCTGATCTATGATAAATGACACGTATGACGGCTGTTCTATTAACCTCGCCACCACACAACTTTCATATATTAATTCTAAGCAGTAACAAGAAAAAACCAACTTCGGTTCGGTATTCGATAGAATGGCAGTGTGTTTCCCGTCTCGTGGTTCTTTGCGATAATCCCTGGGTTGGGTCTAATATACAAAATTCCCTGATAACTCTCCGACTGCCTCCTGGCAATAACATTAGTTTACAATATTGATGAAATAGTGACATTGCCTGGCAAGTCGGAGTATATGTTCGCTAATTTCAAGGGGTATTTTTACCGCTAAACGGTAGTATTTCCGACACTTGATAACCATGAGTGTGGTTATCGTTGTTAAGGTACAGTTATATATAATTAGCGACGGAGTACTACATCGAGATCCGACAGTTTTTCACCAAATAAATTATTTCGAGCGCGCAGACATATAATCCGATATATTCTGACCACTTAGCCATGCTTCGTAAATATATGGTACTCATTGTGTCTATTTTTGAACAGCTTCCACAGCGCTATCGGTCGGCATTTGGCGATCAACGTTACTGCGGTTGTAAGTCAATGAATAACTGGAATAAACAGACTGTATTTTCCGGCTCATTATTATGTCCCTCATTCCACAATCAGAGCTTCTTTTGCTCTCAATGCTTCCACATCAACTACTAGTGAGGAGGACCCTTAACTCAATGAATATGCTTCTCTTTGCCTGAGGTGGAGGAACTGGGTACTCATTCGAAGGGCGAGCAGATCGACATCGATCCCTATGAATGGTGGCTCAGCCTGCACTGGATCTCTATCAGGAGATGATCAGCATCAGCGCACGGTTTAATTGAACTGGGATGTCCTTCCTCAGTGAACAGCACGTTTCCCTCTCACTGGGTGGTATACGGGGTCCCTTGAGACAGAAGCGACGAATATGCGATCGTCGTACAGAAAAGCCACCTGCGAGAGACGGCAATGGGGATAGATGAGAATGTTGAGATAAACCAGCCAAGAGCGCGTAAGATCCTGGCTCCTGCCAAACCCCTGTTCCACCATCGTCATCGCCATCTCGTGTTTGCTGATTGATTGGGGATCTGGGGTCGTGTGAGGCTGTGGCTGTGGGCCCTGCACCAGGGACCAACGAGAGCTGTAGTGCAAGCAAGGCAATGTTGACGCCGAGTAAAGCCCCAGACGATCCCTAGATATGACTTGGCTGTTATTTTGTCCTTAAAAGCTTGCGAACCTTGCGAAGGTTCCGGGCGCTGACTGCTGACTGCTGCAATGCTGCTTATTCAAAATGTCCTCGGGGGTGCAAAACACCGCCGATGACTCCCTTGACCTCTATTACCAGCTCCAGAGCTCGCTACAGAATGCAAAACTCGGCTTGACCTGCGTTCTGGGAGCGGCGTCTCTGGGGCTGGGGATTGGCGCTCTGGTTATCCGACGTCGGGGCAGATTCACCTTTGATGCGCTGCCTCAGTGGACCTTTATCGGGTTTTTGTTTGCGAATTTCCTGTCAGTTTACGCCGTGGTAAAGGGGAGAGAGTGGTGCTGATTGGGGTTTTATTTATTTTTTCTATAGATTCGCAGTACTCGTATCTGTTGGCTACGGAGCCACATCCAACAACGTCGCTGGCCCGACCACCCCGACAAGCGAGAATGCCCTTCGCCTGTCCTACTACACTTACTACGCCGCTGAGACAGCACCGTTTCTCTTCCTCTATGCTGGAAACTGCTGTTTGGTCTACATTCTGTACAACATCGTCCACCTCTTCCTCGCCCGCTGCCCGACCGTTCGAACGTTGCATCGTTGGCTTGGAACCTTCCACTGGCTCTATCTCGGCTTTATCGTGGTCCTCACAATCGTGGAATGGGCTCTGCTGACCTGGAAGGTTGTAAGCTCCGGGCGCGTTAGGATAATCGACTCGGGGTTTTATAAAGCGCACGCAGGTTTTAGCACAGGGGCGTATGTTGTTCGCTTCGCGGCAGCGGTGGAAATCATCTCTTGGACGATATACTTTGTATGGAAGACTCTGGGCAAACGATCACGGTGGAGGGTAAGCAGCAAGCTCAATTCCGGCATACAAGTATATACACTGACAGGAAGAAGGCACTGGCTGTTCTGTTGCTTATAGGGAGCACATTCTTCTTCGCCCTCAATCTGATGTGGGTTGCGTGGAACATTCGCTGGCTACTATGGCCCTTGTCCCACCAAACTACCGAAGGAGCCTACTCGAACGCCGTTGATTCTGCGCGAATCTGCGAGGCGTGCTTCTACCTGTGTATCTATGTCGGGCTGCCCTCTTTCTACCTGAGATGGGGCTGGCTTGCGGCCAAGGACAAACAACGTAAGCAGGAGGAAAAGGGTGACGACAACGCTTCAAGTCCGGCAGAGGCAGAGGCAGACTCCCAGCCCCGTGCAGAACTGGCTGGGGCAGATGCAGAGGCTCGTGGTGCTGAAGCAGATTCAGCGCCGGTATTCGAAGCTGCAGCGGAGCCGGTATACGAGGCTGATGGGTCGACGGTAATTGTCGAGGCGGATTCCAAAGAGGTTGCAAGTAAGCCTCCTTAGTATGGAAAATATAATTGATGTACATGTATTATGGGTGATATACATTTTGAAGCCCCTGTAAACTTCCTGTGGGGTGACAGTGACAGCCGGCTCGGGATGGGCTCCGGACATCTGTTTTCTCTTCTATTGATTGGACGCTCGGGACTCACCCCGCGAGCAAAGTTTCGGGAGTGGCTCCGTGATGTGTATAACCTCGGATACAGCGGTCTGTGTTCCGCCACGGAATCAATTCCTCAACTAGGATTGCAACGTCTGGGTCATTCTCGAACCAGAGAACGCAAACTTCGATAGGACCCATATAGTCGTGTCTATGGTGGCAGACCCTTCGAGCCCCCGTGGGGTGTATGCACCCACAGCGGAATGGGGACTGACATTTAACTTGTTGCTGTCCTGGCAAAGCTCAAGGGGACAGACAGTCAAGGAGTCAATCTTGCTTTTTCCTGAGCAACAATGTCTGCTCTAGAGACTGCGAGCGGCAAACCGCAGGATTCAATCCATATGGAGAATGCTGTACCCTCGCCACAAAAATCAGTCGAGGGGGCTGTCGACGTGGAAGATCCTGCCTGTCCTCGAAATTGGCCATCGTGGAAGAAAAACGCCCAGATCCTGATGGTGGCATTCCATTCGTTGTCTGCAACGTTCATTGCCGCTGGAATTATCCCTGCTTATGAGACTCTGGCGGAGGAATACGGCATCACGGTGCCCCAGGCGAGCTACCTGACCTCAGTCCAGGTGCGTATTTGCGGCTTGGTGATGGCCACTGCTAATAACCATGTTTGATAGATCCTCCTTTTCGGTCTCGCCCCGTTCGTATGGAAGCCAATTACAGAGATATACGGCCGATACCATGTCTTCTTGCTGTCAGTCTTCGGGTGTATGCTGTGCAATATTGGATCAGCCCGGTCTACCACGTACGCCGCCCAGATGGTTTGCAGAGTACTGGGTTCAATCCTCATTTCACCGCCGTTTGGGATGGGCAGCGGAGTGATTACAGAACTGTGCGAGCCAGAACATCGAGCGCAGAAGCTGGGCTGGTGGACTTTGCTGCTGACATTGGGGACGCCCTGTGGTCCATTTATTATGGGCTTTGTGACCCAGCATGCCGGCGTGCAGTGGATCTTCTGGATTTTTACTATTGTCAATTTCGTGCAGCTCGTTCTCTATGTGGCCATTGGTGACGAGACTCTGTATATTCCAGGACAGGTCAGCAGTGCCAGAAGGGGGTTCTTCAGCAAGTTCATCCCCAGACGGATCAATCCTCGCCCCCTTCGACTGCGCGAGTTCATCGAGCCTGTCTTCCTCTCACGTCATATGCGAGTCCTTGTACCTGCGATCGCGCACTGTATTGTCTTCTGCTATGCCAATATTGTTCTGATCGTGGAAATGCCCATCGCGTTTGGCGAGAAATTCAATTTCAACGCCCAGCAGATTGGATTACAGTTCATCGCTATCATAATCGGTTGTGTTCTCGGTGAACAACTGAGCGGGCCCATGTCCGATTGGTTCCTGATGACGCTGAAGCGAAGGAAAGGGTATTTCCATACAGCGGATCGTCTCTGGCTTTCGTATATTGGCTACGCGACGGTCGTTGCAGGCCTTCTCGTCTGGGGCTTTCAGCTGGAAAAGGCTGACGGCACCTGGAATGTCACGCCCTGTGTTGGAGCTGCTATTGCAAGCTTTGGCAATCAGATCATTACGACGATTCTGATTTCGTTCGCGGTCGACAGCTACAAGGAGCAGTCTACCGACGTGGGTGTCTGCATCAACCTGTACCGGCAGATATATGGATTTGTAAGTGATTATTACGGTTTCCATAGACTCCTGCTAATATAGCGACTAGATTGGCCCGTTCTACTTTCCGACCATGTTCGAGACTCTCAAGCTGTCTGGTGCTGCAGGCGTGATGTGCGCTGTTGTTGCTGTTGCTGCTTTGGTTCCCACAATCGCCATACAATTCGCTGCCTCGAGGGGAAAGAAGACTGGACTCTGAATTGTGCTATACTGCCATGTATTATATCATCTAACCGGAAACTCAACGGGCTATCATTATAGCCTTAGGAAATTATGGTCATACGTCGGAAGTTAATATTGGAATACCAAAGCTGACGCAGGCAAAGTTAGAATGGATATCGTATGATACACATGCCATTGAAGCACGATACAATAGCAGAAACTGTAAAAGTCTTTTGACTAGTTATTATGCCACATCCGCATTCAACCCACCTTGAAAAGCGTTTCATGACTAGCCTTCACTGATCTTCATACACTGTCTTGTGAGGGTAGCGAAGAATTCAGCAGAGCCAAAGAAATACAGGCACGCATATCCAAATCAAAAGGTACGAGTTCCGCCGTTAGACGGTCCCTAACGTACTGGCAGCCTGGCCCAGAGATCAAGGGCAGATACGCCAGACCGACCACGTTCATCTTAAATTCCGATACTCCTTCTGCCAGCCGAGACATCACCATTCCGACCGAACATGTCGGCCAATAGAAAGACCATGCAGGACGATATCGCCGAGTCGAGGGTAGAGACTCGCAGCGCGCGTCGCCGCAAGCTCAAAGAGAAAGGACTTGTACGCCCAGACCCCCTATTAAGCGCTTTGCCCTGGGATTGTGGAAGTCTGATATTCGACTACCTGGAGCTGCAAGACCTGGCTCGCTGCCAGCAGGTGTGCCAGAGCTGGAAGAGATTTGTGGAGCGGTGGATGGTTGTTAGGGGGTACTACCTGCATCTGCCAAAGGGATGGAGACCCGATTTTGGGATTGCGAACAACATGGAACAGGAAGTTGTGGTAATGAAGACTACTTGTGAGTAGCTCTATTTCTAACATGCACTGTGGTTCTTTTCTAAACAGACTTAGTTGTGAACCATGCGAGATACAACAAAATCGCATCAGGGAGGGCCTCTATGGTGCGAGGCATCATGAACGCGAGATCCTTGGAGGTGAATGGAGATTTTGCAGCATGGTCAAAGGGAAATAGACTCTTTGGGCAGCGTCTGGGGTTCCAAGCTGATGGATCACCGTATCCCGCTCGATGCTGGAACCTTCGCCGCCGCTGCGATATAGCTGGAGACGCCATCGTGCACGTCAGCTCGGGTGGCTATGTTGTTGCTCGAGTGTGGAACGACACGACCTTTTTGTAAATGGACCAGCTGGGGATGTTGTTGAGGAGTATCGATGCTGACCATGTTGCTCTAGGGACAGAATCGTGTCAATAACAACAGGAAGACACTTGTGGCGCCGCGCGTGCGAGCCAGGGAAGGCATACACCCGATGGCCTGAGATCCGGGGAATTGGAGCAACCAAGCTCTACTCTATTGTCCTGGAAGAAGGGTCGACATATCAGGCCTACCTGCTGGTCCACGAGCTGGCCACCGGTACGCTGCTTTACAGGTCGCACCTCAAGGACTATCCCCGGACTCGGAAGCTCCGTGATAGCTTCGTTGTCCATCGGATTGGGAATCGAGAAGTGTTGGTCGCCTTGAGTATTGCGCCAATCCCCACACCTCCGGAGTCGTTATATCATGGAGCCCATGGTGAGAGGAGGATGGACGGCTTCATGGTCATCAACCCCGAGAACGGATGCACACTGCAGAGATTCGACACCCCATTTTGTGGAGTGAAGGACCCCTGGGATTTCGGCGACTGGGGCTACGCGGAGTCATGCATGATGCCCTGGACCGAGGATGAAGGGGTCTTTGCAGTTTCCTGTCAGCATATGACAGAGACGAACTGGGTGTTTAAAGTGGACTGGTTCTCGGACAATGCAGACGGTACATTCCACAAAACGCGAACCAGTATAATGACGAAAGACAGGGCCGTTGGCAGCCCAGGCAAGGAGGTGCTGGAACCGCAAATTGACCCATTCAACAACCTCTGCCTGGACGTAGCCACCCACTATAGCGTGCCTCGCATCACCGCGATGAAGGAGTGTCGCCAGCCGGACATGGACGGCCAGGAAGACATCTCCGGGCATGCGGGCCTGCAGATAGACAGATGGTTTCGCGAAGGGAGAGAAACGCTCATAAGTAGACCTCGTAGGCATTACGAAGGCACAGGGTGCCACCCGACGTTTCTCTGGTTGCCATGGCTGCCGTCGACAAGATACACGCTGCGGTCGGTAAGGGCGAAGAGGCTGATTGTAAAGCCAGAGCGGATCCCCTGCGACGACATGTACCATGTGCACATTCTGTTTGACTTTGAGTTCCGCCGGCCCAATGGCTTGAATCTCTGTCAGGACCAACCGTGAATTGCCAGTAAGTATGATAGTGTTGGCTGTATGAATCATGTTGCGCGGACAGATTCCCCCGCATCTGCTCCATTATCAAGTCTCGCATTCCACTACTTCATTAGGTCTGCACAAGTGTCTCGGGAAAAGATTTTATTGTAGTCTGTTGTCTGCTTCAGTGAACCTAGATAATGGATTATTCCCCGTAAATGCCTAGAGCTCCGAAATGCCGGAACGGTGTGTCCTCGTATACCGGTTGATAACGGCTGCTAACAGCTCGACAGGCTGCATTACGAATCGCAAGAAGCGACTCAAATGCGACGAAACGAAGCAATCCTGCGAGCGATGCACAAACTCCAAATCTCCCTGCGGGGGCTACAGAAAGCGCTTTTCAGTGTCGGTTCGTCGACCAAAAGGCGCTCGGGCTATCGCTGACTGCCAGACGTTCGAGCAGCGATGGATCAGGGCCTGCTGCTGTCCTGCACTCTGTCTTTGCCTCTGCGACGTATGCTTCTGAAGGATTACATGAGGGGATCGCGGTCAGGCAACCAAAACTCCAACAGCGGACGAGGGCAACACTGCCAGCCGCTACCTTAACTCGGCAATCTATTGATGGCACTCCTTACAATCCTGATACTGAAGGTACATGTGTATCATTCTGTCCAGGATCGGAACATAGTAGTCAGCCCGAATGTCAGGCTTAACGACGTGCGACAACACACCACCCATATCACATAAGAACTCTGGGACTGAAAACGAACTGAATCACCGTAGGCTCAATAAAGTATCCCTTGGTGCCATTATGGACGCCACCACCAGCTAAGAGTCTTGCTCCGCCCTTCTTGCCCTGCTCAATGTAGTTGAGGACCTTGTCGTGCTGGGGTTTCGAGATGATGGCTTCCTCCGTGGTGTCTTGGGCAAAGGGTTCGCCAATGTTCTACGAGCGGGCCTCAGCGACGAATCTGCGTCGGAACTCGTCCTAGATGTCTTCGAGGGCATAAATATAGCTTGTCGTCGTGCAAATCTGAGCAATTAGCCATATATTCACACTACAAACCCCACGGATGGAGTATACTCACCTCGCCCTGGTTCCCTATGATCCCCATATAAGTCCGCTTGACAGCCTGGTCGAGTTCGGCATCAGCGAATACAATACTAGGGCTTTTCTCGCCACATTCCAGCTTGATGTTCTTGAGATTGGTGGCTGCTGAGCCCATAATAGTCTCGTAGTATTTAAACACCTAGTACGACTCCTCCAGATCTTCTTCCAGGGCTGCACTGAATGGTTTGCCATTGTCAAGGATGTCGATTGCAGCCAAAAGCTCGCGGTCGCGTTGAATCAATTCGACCAGCTTGAACAGATATTGCCCGCGATCCGCCGGTGCGAACTCCGACCAAGGGCCCTCAGAGGCAGCTCGCGCAGAAGCGACGGCCTTGTCGATATCGCCTCGGTTGGCCGTGGGGAAATTTAGGATTTGTTCTTCGGTCCTGCAAGGCGAGAGAATGAGTGTGTGAATGAGGATGTACTGGGGAGCGGGACTTACGCAGGCTTGAGCGCAGTGAAACGAGCCAGAGCCAGTTACACACTTATTGTTGATGAACAGTGACGTGGACTGGCCATATTTACAACTATTGGGAAGGGTTATTCGAGCACTGGAAGACATCGTTGAAGACAATTGTTAGGGAGACTCGATGGCTGCATACGCAGTGCCTCTCTTTGCCGATTGAGTGACATTTCCCGATTCGGTAATTGGTATCATCCATTCATGGATGCTGATAAGATCATATAAATAGAGTCTTATTGTATTTAATAATACACAATGGGTATTGGGTGTATGGCATTAACGCCGACAGCTACTAGCTCCTATTGTACCTGAATAGCAAGTGAGTGCAGCATGCCTCGTAGCAAGGAAGGTTTCCAGTGGACTCCCGCGTCCGTCACCATCGGCCTTAAGACTCAGGCAGTATGTCGTTTGCACAATTCCCCTGTAAGTCCAGCATCGAGTGCAATGTCTGTCCAGTACTGACTTTTTATGATGAAGGAACGTCCTCAGGGATATCAAGTTCAACCCTCCGTTCAGCCCTCCGCGCCGAGAGGGAATTCACAGAGGCTATATGAACAAGAGGGGGAAATTCCATTTCAAGCTAGACCAATCTGAATCTCCTTGGCTTGCAATGTGAATACATATAGTACTTCGCCGTGGGTGCTCCCGTTCTCCGGCCACAACGGCACCGGCCGGAACGAGGGAAGCGGCAATTATCTCATCGGATTCGGGTATAACGGGTATCTTGGGACTCGAGAGGCCAGTGATGGGATTGAGACCAGTCTTAATCAGTACGTGTGCCCTGATGTTAATGTGACTTCATATTTGACGCATGACTGGGTGAATGATCCCTGGTCCAAGGGCGGATAAGGTATATGGGCACCAGGTGAGATGTCCAAGTACCTGTCTGAGCTGCAGAAGGACCACGGACGTGTTCTAATGGTCAGATCCGACTGGGATTATGGATGGCGAGTTTACATTGACGGGGCTATTGACAGGAGGGTGTCGCTGCGAGGAGCGTGGTTGAACGACTCTTTACTGACCATGACTCGATTGCAAAGCTATGATTGTAAATGCCAGTTGCTCAAATTGTACGTAATGTTCCTTGTTTCATAGTTCAGTGCTGCAGTGGAATCAGTAATTTGCGGCCAAACAACGGTGGACAGTACAGCGGCCAGGGTACATTCCAGCCAAACGACGATATAGTATTGATAGACGATATGAAACCAAGACAAAAAGGAGAGCTGTCCTGAGCTTAATAAAGGTAACAAAAGAAACCAATCATCAAAAACCACATTGCAAAGTAGTTTAGCATCCAATGCAACCTGACTCCGGAGGCCCTTTGTATGCTGCAACCTGTTAGCTCACTGCCTGTCATGGATTCTACAAAGAAAGCTTACATTTTCTTGCATTGTCGATGTACCAAACAAAGGCCGTGGAAGCAAATCCAACCAAGACAACTGATGCGTAGTTCATTTCAGTCTGAGTGGTGGCAATAGCGACTGGCATACTAAAAAGCACGACCTGAAACGCAATCCAACAGAGAGCCACGAAGTTCACAAATGTCCCCAGCGGTGGAACGCAATGAAAGCGGGCTTAGTTAACCTCAGTCCGATGATGTGCGAGACTGATTGCGACTGGAATCAAATAGCTGACAGAACAGGATCAACACCAGCTGGTGGATATCGGGATGCAAGCTCGGCGACTGACACCGCCATGCCTGGCACGTAACCACGAGCCATCTGATAAGCAGCGAGGGGCGGTCCGCCGCCGTACATTGCGTCGATCAACGGCGTGCCGATGGCGATTGGAACAGAAGGGTGGCTGTGGACCGTCGCTGGTGCAGAACGGCGTCGTAGCCAAGTGCCGGCGTACGATTGTTGACATTCTTGACTTGACCGGCGCTCACGTTCTTGTCGTCGGGCATGTCCTCTGTTGACTTTGCTTTGGAAAGGAATGCCATGGGGATGGTCTTGTTCGAACGCGAACACAGGTGTTGGTTTAACGAGGTGGTGATGGTAACATGGGACCAGCTGTAGGGTCATTTGGAACACAGAGAATCATGATAAGTATACATAGCAGATTTACTGCCCTGGTTGGGTATGGCTTACCCCAGAGCTCGCCAGAGCCATATGCCCTATATTTCCCGTTAGGGCTATCCTGTCCGCTTACAGTCGTAGATTCCGATTGGCAGTGACCATACTCCTTGGAGAATGACTTCATGGAGAGTTAGTGCAACTAGGCCGTATTCATGGATTGGATTATTCGCATTGATAAGACATCTATTGTGGCCAGGCACCTCAATTGGCCATCAATGGCGACTCCCCCACAATGGGACAGCTCGTCGGACAATAGTCTCTACTTAACTGGCGACTCATTGTGCGAGGTTATTATCTAAGCAGACCTTCATGGTTCACTGCATTGCAAGGTCGTTTATGCTAAATGTCGCACGTTCAAAGTTATGCGCATATTAACTATATCATGTTGATATGGTTTCATTAAGTCTCATTGACTGGTCCTGATACAACTCAACTGAATACACAAAAGAGCTGTACATGGTTTGAAACAATCTCGCAGGCTCTAGGCCCTCGTTGAATAGCAATAGCTTTTTCATAATGTAGGTTGCAAAGGTGCATGAACTGATGAAACTTGTATCATGGACACTTCCATTCACAGCCCTAAGTTAAAGCATCATTCGCGACCACCAAGATGCTACATCACAGCTTCCAGCTTGACAGGGCATAAATACCTCCTTCTTGCCAGCCCGTTCGTCAATCATCCAGCCATCAATTCCTCATTCGAACATCAGTCAATTCCTGAACCATCCAGTCCACCGATTCCGCATCGCAACACCAGTCAAACAGAATACCCAACCCCAACCCAAACCCAACTCAACATGTCTTACTACACTGGCACACCTCGCAGGCGAGGAGGAGCCTCGGGAGGCAGCAACTACACCACAAACCCAGGTCGAGGGAGCGGGATGCACTCTGATCCCTCTCTTCACTACGAAGTTCCTCCTCCAGTGTCACGACCGGTTGACCCCATTAACGATCCCAGCCCCGAACTTGGCGGACGCCCTCCTCGCGACTTGGGTTTCTCGCAGGCCGCCACTGTGCCAGGAAGAACATCGGCAACCCCGTCTGTGCGGAGCTCGAGCTCCTCTTCATCCGCCAGCCAGCACAGCAGGCCCGGCTCCCGTTCTGGAGGGGCCACAGGCAGCTCTGCTGCAAACCCATTGTCTCGACAGCAAAGCCAAAGCCCTCGTTCACACCCGTTTGGTGCAGCAGGATTGCCTCCCCCTCCTCCTGCTGGACTGGGTCGAGCTATAGACGCCCGTGCCGCGGCAGACCGGGCTGAGCGAGCTCGGAGACCGAACCCGTACAGACCAGGAGATCTGCCTCCTGCTCCCCCTGGTCCGACTGGGATGGGACTAGACCCTCGTCCTGGGGCTTCAGGCCAATCCCCTCAACAGCCAGATCGGCACAGCTCTAGTGGCTCAAGCGGGAAGGGTGGGAAAAAGAAGTAAAAGGTGTCTGTCTGTTCATGTTGCTGCAAAGTCTTTGTCATTTTTTCATTCAATTTTGCCCTCAAACCGCAAGAGACAGAAGGTTTTTCCCCGACGCGGGTCGGTTTTTCCCTTCCTCTCTGCAGTGGCAACAGACTCGGGTGTCTAATGGTTTTGTGATGTCGTTTGTTTACACCTTTTTCTCATAATCGATTTGCTCCATTCAGATCAGTTACTAGTCTTGGATTGTTATGATTTTGAAAACTTCGCGAGTCTCATTTTTGATCTCAGTATCGATATTTTTTTCTTGAAGGTCAATAGCATCGTGTTTAAAAGGTTTTATTTATCAGGTATCGCAGTTAAATACACAATGAAGCTGATTAAATAATATGAAGAATTTACTGCCACAATCAGTTTCCAAATACGCCTTCATTGTAATGCTCAACACCATTGTCTTTCCAGCATTAACCAACATAGGCCCGGGGCAAACCGCCAGTTGATCGTAGGACTTAATATCAACAATATCTGACGATGCTCCGTTACTGAAATGCGATTATCACACTTGTATCCAGTAATATTTCTCGTAATCCCTAAAAATAACAGTGTCTGATATCCTTTTTGCTTCTGGACAAAGTTTAGCAGCTGCTCGTCGTTCTCTAATTAGCAACCTCTATTGTTTCCCAAGTAGATTCCCGTCGACGGTTGCTGTACATAAGCCTTACATAATCTTTTATACGCACCCAATTGACCCACACATGGTTCTTGTGGTTCATGTCCTGTTCATCCCTTGGCGTTCCTAGCCTTCTTCGGCACGTTTCGTGTCTGAGTTTTTCCAATTCCTTCTCTTTGGGTCGTAGTTGACTTCGAAGACTTGCCGCCTCAGGAAAGCGGATCGCGCGGAGACGCGCAAGAATGCCGATCCCGCAGCCATGGTCGTGGGCCGCTGCGCTGCACGGACGCACTGCTACCAATGAGACCAGAGAGCTATGGCGTGTGACGCCCATGACTCGAGGCAAGATTGTCCAAAAATATTTGGCCAATAATCGGGGCTGTTTTCGCGCCCCAAAAGCCTCTGGAGTACTAGTTCAATCACCGGAACTCTAACTCGAAGCACGAAGTCGAGGAACTGAGGGGGGCAGGTAGACTTCTGTCATAGGTTCGTTCCACAGTTCACATTCAAAGCAGGTCGCGCACATAGATGTGGTAAGATCATGGGACACTAAGGGTGCCTGTAAATGGAAAGAAAGAGGCTTATGGCAGCATTCAGACAAATTTAGATGACGCTATATTTCACAAACAATGTGCTCTTTCCTGTCAACGGCGCAGTCACTTTGCATGATGGTGAGAGGCCTTAGCGTAGCAGGGTTAACAAAGAAAGAACAAGAGACGAGGCTTGTGTGATACTTAAATAGCAATCTGTGCCGCTGAGAGATTTGCTCCCCAGTGTCGTACCATTTGCCTTCTCATGTCATGCAAGCTGTTGCAGATCAGCAATTCTGGCCACTACTGATTCCAACTCCATTATATATCCGCAGCTCGAAACTAGACGTTAATATGGCTTCCAACCGTGACATTTCGCAACAAGATGTAGGTCTATTCGTTGAGAGCGCATGTATTGGTCGCTGATCTTGCTTTGCTACAACCATTTACAGGTAACTCAGCTTGCGACTCAACGTGATATGGGAGTTGCGCAAGTCGTCCACGTGCGACAAGACCATTCAGAAGTTCGCAGCGCTCGTTTTCAGGATGAAATTGTGGTTGGCTTTCAGTCAAGCTCTGTTGTATCGAGTCCACGAGACCAAGGCGGCTCACCACGTATGTTCGCACCAGACCCCTATCGAAAAGAAGCAATATACTAAGCAAGGTTGCAACCACAGATGGTGGGAGCAATTGCTGTACCTTATTTGAGGACTGTGAACATAATCGACAAGCCGAGCTGGTCTGTCATTGTTCTAAAGACACTGATATCGACAACTCCCGCGTCTTCAATGGAGACATGGTTGACGGTCAAGAACAATCGGTAGTCCGCAAGCATCATCTCAACGGCGGTTCTGTTAAGAATAACAGTCGATTTATTAATGGGGATCTTGATAAAGATACCTTCCTCGCGTTCTTCTGCCGCGACTGATTTTATTCCTTGCCAAGCCTGTCTCCTGTCTCTCTGCTTGCTCAGTCTTGTGAATGACAGATCAAACTATTGCCTGTTATTCAGAGTTGTTTGTGACGGAGTCATGTCAAAGCTGCTAACTAAGGCTGTTGCTTTGGAGGGTGTTATCATCATGGTGGCGTGGGTAATCACAGGCTCAAGGGGTGTTTATAAGTAGGATTAAGCCATGATATATACTTCAAGTTGATGCGCAACATATAACAACTAGCGGCTTCTTCCACGGTAAACATCCGAAACATCACCAACGAGGTCGAAGAAAGCTTAACAAAATCAAAGTAGCGACTTAGGCGGCCTCTCATTGCGCCCGCTGTCCTACGAAAGTCGTTTGAATTCCTTCCGTCCACTCCACACGATAAACGCCTGTTTTATTCTGAGTTCGCATTTTGTCTCTACAAAGCAGCACGGAGTTGGATGGAGTGACTTCTAAATAAAGCATGTCTAGTACGTAGTACTATATTATTGACGGTACTGGAAGGGTTCTCGGTAGCCAGAGAAATTCCCAAGGTCAAATCGAATTCCGCGCCGCACGATACCAATTGGCAAGTGTCGAGAGTTACGTGTTTAGGAAAAGACAACGGTCCAAAATCGCAGCCACGTTCCGCGGTAAGATACATGTGGCCGTATATATGCTATGACGGGCGCTCCGTCAGCGGCTCCGTCAGAGCGCCCTCGTCGTCAAGGTTGTAGAGCTCGGTGTACTTAGTGGCATGGTCTGTAGAATACATGGCAAAACAAAGCTCTTTCCGGTAGTTTTGCGAAGAAAGGGCAGTTTCGCGTCTTTTCTGCTCTTGAGAGAGTCTCACGTGTCGGACGTCCTCTACTTTCTTCCTTTCGAAGGCCTTTTATTTCTGCATTCCCCTCTGCTCCTGCTCCCGCATATCTTGGATCTCCCGTTTCCGCCATTTGCATTGATTGAGTTCATAGTAGTAACCGGCGTCAGATCCTTGGTATGGTTTGCTCGACTTCCTGCTGCCTGGACTCTTCGATCCCTCGTCGAGTCGCTTTCGGGTCAAAAATAAGCACAATTATGCACCAGGCGGTGCTGCAGTATTGAAATTTAAAATAACCTCGATGTCTTGTGGTGAGCACAGCGGGAAAAGTATATTGTTCATCTATCCCATCTATATAAAATATCCGATATGTATCATGTTTTAAAGGCTGTAAGTGTATAATCTAGAACAACCAGGAGAGGAACCGGTTATAAAACTTCTTCCATCCACGCGCATGCATATCCTCAACCTCCTTGCGCGCGACAAATTCGGCCTCCTCGCGGTCAATAGCTGCCTTGCCAGTCCAGATGTCGGCATTGTGAGGCTTGACGAGCTCGGTCTTCTTGACGAACTTCCAGGCGAAAAATGCAGTGACGTACACAGGGATTCCCAAGTACGCTGTGATGAAGGTCTTGTAGTCGAACTTGCCGTACTCGGAGTCGTGGATGAAGACATTGAAGCTGCGCGTGAATGCCACCAGGACACAGAAGAACAGGGCAACGTATGAGCCGATGATTCCCAAGGGAGCCTTGTATGGGACGGACGCATCGGGCACCCCCTGTGCGTTGCGGGCGCGGATGAAGCAGATATGGGCGATCAGGAGCGAAATCCATGTCAACACTGCGCTGGTTAGCTGGGAGTGCCCACGGGCGGTTTTAATAGAGAGAACATACATCCAACGATGGAGACGACGTCAGTGAAGTAACCAAAGACGTCCTTCGATCCTTCCGACACACTCGTGAAGGCGAGGCAGCAGAACAGAGACGAGAACCCGAGAGAATAAATAGGGATACCGCTGTTGTTGGTCTTCGCAAAGATCTGGGGAGCCTTGTGTTCTCGGGCCAGACCATAGAGAGTTCGGGTGGCAATGTAAAGATCCGAGTTGGCGGCAGAGAAGACGAAAACCAGAATACAGGCATTGAGGATGTGAGGCAGGGCTGGAACCTGTTTCATGGCTGCGACAAAGGGAGAGGCAGCAGCGGAGTTGGAGGACTGGGTAGCGAAGGCCAGCTCCTGGGAGTCGTACGGGACCAGCATGCCTACGAGGAGCACACTGAGAACATAAAAGACAATAATACGCCAGAAGGTCAGCTTGATGGCCTTGGGAATGGTCTTTCGAGGGTTCTGGGCCTCTCCGACAGTCACACCGATGAGTTCAGTACCTGTCATGGTCAGCTATAGCCATCACCGTTTATAGTGAGCCAGTTCTTACCGAGATACGCAAACGTCGCCGAGACCATGGTCGACCAGAATGCCAGGAACTTGCCCAGCGAGCCCTCGGCGTATTTGGGAGCAAAGGCACCAGGGTCGTTCCAGTAACGAAAGCCTTTACGGTCGTGATCAGGCCCTCCGCCTAGAGCGAGGACCAACGAGCACAGGATGAGTCCGACCATGACAATGACTTTGAAGGAGGAGAGCCAGAATTCCATTTCACCGAAGATCCGGACGCCAAAGTAGTTGATCAGGATGATTGTCACCATGAAGATGGCAATCCACACGCCCGGGTTGACGTTCTCAGCGGACGTGCGCGGCCAGTAGGTAATGACCAGCGCAGCAGCCGTCAACTGTGTCGGAGGGAGGATGATGTATTTGATATAGTAGCTGGAGGGTCAGAATACGAACCAATAGATCATCAGGCACCACTTACCACCAGCCAAGCGTGAAGCCCAGCGCAGGGTCGCAGAATCGAGCAGCATAGCCGGTGAACCCACTGGACAGAGGCAGCCATGCAGCCATCTCTCCCAAAGCACACATCACCGTCCACACGATTAGGCCCATGAAGGTATAGGAAATGAAGAGAGACCCGGGCTGGATTCAGTTGTTAGTATTGTTCATTTGCCCAAGATGCTTGAAGCTTACTCCGGCCCTGGATCGGTCAGTCAATCAGTCCACAGCAGGAATCCGGAGTACACATACGTTAATGCCTTGCCTGTACCGATAATCAAGCCAGTTCCAATGGCACCTCCAATGGCAATCATACTGATATGACGAGCCTTGAGCTCCCGGCGCAGCTCAACCTGTTCGTCCCGGGGCTCCTCCTTGAGGTCCTCACGGAACTCATACTGGGCAGTCTGCGCTTCAACGGCGTGGATTTCATCGTGGGGGGCCATAACAGTCCGGCAATGTCGCTATCCGTATACAGTAAGGGCTGGCCGTATACAGAAGAGCTGGCCGTATACAGTAAAGAGGTGAAAGAGGCCGAGCAGCGCGACTGGCAGAAGAAATACGCCTCCGGTGAGCCCTGGCTTAGCCGAGAACCCCAACACCCCGCGCCGCATAATTTTCGCCAGTGCCAAGGTGCCAAGCAGGGGCTAGAGGCGTATACGATGTGGTACTGGGGCGAAGAAGTCTCTGCTTCTCCAACTCTGCGATTCCCCAGCTCCCCGGCCGTGGTGGTGTGGGTCGGCGCGGTTACATTCGGGCAATCTCCACAGAACCAGCATTGGAGACGAGGGCCAGAACAAGATTGCGATTCGCACGGTGTTGCTGTCTCGCTGACAGGGCGCACTGGACCCTGCCATAAAATACCTCATTCTCCAGCCTGGGGAAGATTTCGGATGTTGCCAGTTGCTCCGCACCACGCAAGGGGCAGCATGGTGACTGTGTGGTTCGCCTTCATTGCTGGGCCCCAGGAAAACTCTGCTGCTCCGAAAACTCTCACCGATGGCTCCCCACAGTCAAAATGAGGTTCTGAGATGTCGCCGGAGAATCTCCGAATAGGTATAGCCTGCAGAATTTAATCAGGCTTGTCCTCTTTCAAGCTTTAGCCCAGTTTCTGTCATTTCAGAACCAGATTTCGGCAGGGACCGTAATTGGTTACATGCAGGACAAAAACTTACCGTTGATATTGGATATTCTTTGCCTACCCAGGTTTACAAGGGGCCGAATGTCAGCAATCTCTTCATCATGGTGGAGTGAAAGAAGTACTTTTATATCTATTCCGGACTGACCCGGCGATTTGATCGCGCGGGCAGCGGTTTCCTCCCCTGAAGAAGTTCCTCTAGATATTCCCAATCGCCTGGGCAGTAGACTCCTGGCTGCCTTGGGAACCCTGGTCCAGCACCATCAGCGTGAAGGACGCCCAAAAGGCACGGATCGACGTAGCCATGCCATCGCCGAGGAACGGGCCCGGCGGGCGTGCGCCTTCTAGCGATGGCGGCACCTAGCCCTCATGCAAGACCGTTGTACGGTGTCGGGCCTAAAGCTCCCGGCGTTCGGTTGCGATTAATATGCGGGGAATAACGGGGTAATGTCACTGGCTCAGGCTGAACGCTCTCGGGGAAGAGATCAACCTGTGTCGTGGAAAACTAATGCCCAGGCAGATTAGCTGCGATTTCGCAAAGTGCGTCCTCGTCGACATCGGCGAGAATAACCGGGGTATCGAAACGCTTCAAGGGCCGAGACAATCAACTCTTGCCAACTGCTCTCGTAGTGGCCCTGGTTTGATGGGCAGTATGAGGAGTCATTTCAACCCTATTACCAATGGGAACCTGTAATACGTCTTTCGAGGGAAGGAGTGGAAGGATTATTTCGACTTCATCACCGTTCCAGTAGATAAAGGGATCGCGACTTTCTTTTTCCAACTGCCCATCGTTCACCCTATACCGCCAAGTTGAGTCCGTACAAGGCCTTTACCTCGCATCCCGCCATAAGTAGTCCAAGACACAGGACATATTCTTCAGCTGGGCGATCATCTTGTCAGACATGATTCCACGAGCGCTCTGCCTCTTACGCCGGGAGATTCTCCGGCTAAACCTGAAGCTCGTAGAATAATTGCAATGCCTCGTTAACCACGATAAGACCGTTTTCTGCAGAACTTTTATGGATGATGTAGATACATTATTGCTATCATTGGATGGACTTGTATGAATAACCTGAGCAGAGGGGCCCTATCACAGCAGCTCGAGGTTTACCTTCGAGTACCTGTTTTCCGTAACCGTCATCCTCCATATTATCATTGGGATTTTATGTGGGGGTGTCTTTGCACGTAAGACACCAGTGCAAAGCCACATAATACTAAACCTCCGCGGAGACGAACCCACAAAAACATGTTCTTTACTACATATCACGTATAGAACCTGCGAGGCGATACAATCTGCAATTGACGTCAATATTAACACACCGAACTGGCAAATCCTTGGTATTCCTCCCTGGTTCCGCATTTGCGTACCATGTCAAGTCGGGAGACCGTCATCTTTTCATGGACTACTATTGAAAACAGCGATCAGTCGCTGTCGGTTCTGCTTTACAATTATGGTTTACAGTAGCCGAACATCTAATATCACTACCAAAGCAGTAAGTAGTTGCGAGATCAAACCAAGACGAATGGGCATGTCACAGAAGTCATCAACGGTGAGACAGATAATATCAGTTCCCATTAACAATAGACAAGTTGAGAATGTTTGTAACGAAGACTATCCTCTGCACCCAGCTTGCGATCGTTGCATCCGCCCGATCCGGCCCATCCGGTTGAATGATATTCATATTGCCACAGACCATATTCCAAAGGCAATGGCTTCCCTGCATTATCCAAAACATATTTTTGAAACTTGTAGAAGCCATCTACTTGGTTCTGGTGAACTATGATGCAACACAGAACACAGATATCCGAAAACGAATATTGATTGAGTAAAAAGTGAAAGTATATTCTGGAGTATCGCCGCGGGCCTGGTAATGGTACAGCGGAGTAAATGGCATATGAATGACCTCAATAGGAGTGGGGTCGATATTTGATATATACCTCTGGTCGATGCTCTTTGTTTTAACGAACGTATCTTTTATAAGACAGCGCACATATATTCAGTTCTTGTTCACTGCAGCATTGGAACCGTACACACAATGGCTGCAGAACAAGGGAACCCGTCGTCAGAAATGCCGGATACATCTGCTGCAAGATTAGATCAATTGCCTCCTGGAAGAAGGCAGGATATCATCGAGCGTCAGAATGAGGCAGAGAAGCGCCAATTCGACCCGGCTGCCCGTCCGGGGGCCATGGTGTCGCAGGTTCTTCAGCCGCAATACATGAAACTTGCCAACCCTGGGCCCCTCGGTCTCCTTTCTTTCGCCCTTACCACTTTTGTTCTAGGGCTTTATGAATGCGGCGCTGGGTAACGTGACCTCTGCAAGCAATACGCCAACTTTACTAACTGGACTGCAGACTCCCCCATTCAAATCCCCAAGGGGACGTCGGTCCGAATCAAGCGGTATTCGGACTTGCCGTATTTATGGGAGGTGCAATCCAGACTATTGCTGGAATCATGGAGTTTCGGGTCGGCAATACCTTTGGTTCTACTGTTCATTGCTCCTATGGGGCATTCTGGCTCAGCTATGCTATGTTCTTGCTCCCCTACCTTGGGATCGAAGCTGCGTATAAAGGGGATGAACGGGCATACACGTTTGCATTAGGCATCTTTCTGATCTTATGGTGCTTTCTGACCTTCATATTCCTGGTTGCAGCACTCAGAACTAACATTGCCATCCTTTGTGTGTTCTTCTTCCTGGTCCTTGCCTTTTTCTTCCTAGCCGTGGCCAACTTTATTGCCACAGAACATGCCACTGCAAGCCTACGTCTCAACAAAGTTGGCGGAGCGTTCAGTGTTGTTTGTGCGTTTTGCGCTTTCTATGCCGGTTCTTCAGGTCTTATGATACCCGAGACGACATTCGTGCGACTTCCCCTTGGCGAGGTTGTCTCCAGTCCGGAGAACTGAGCAGCCGGATATGTTGAAGCCGTCTCTTGTTTTGTTCTACGGTGATCTAACATCATTCCTTGCTTTTATAAGTAATCTCGCTGCGTTCCTGTGAGAACATCTACCTTTATATTCACGCAGTATAGGTATTATTGTGTAGAATCGTCTGTGCCATTGATGCTTTAATCGTTTCCCCCATCGTGGGTTGTTAAATGGGGAAAATAGAGTGAGAATGCGAATGAGCGTTATATATTAAGTCCATCTAGTTAGGACTTGACAGTCATCATTCACTGCCTAGTGTTACTCCCAGGTCGAGATGAGGGTCTAACTAACAGGCGCACTCTATATCCCCGAGGACAAGATAATAGATATCTATTATAATTTAATTTACGAGGTTATATTATAGCTGATATTAGATAGATTACTTTACCAGCAGACCTATGTCTACATAGTAATGTTTCGGCACTGACACAGTTATTAAAGTAATATACCAGTCTAAAAGTATTTATTTGTCTTATAGATCCGCAGCTCCAACAGGCAAATACAGATATAAATCCAAAGTCCATTTAATTCTGATTCTGATATACAGCAGGTACGGGAGAGGCAGTGAGAGGTTAAGATTAAAAATAAAGCAATAAAGAATACTCTTTCCTATAAGCAGGGGCATAAATAATTTGCATTATATAAAAGAAATAGGGAGGTTGAAGTTATTAATCGTAAGGTGTTATATGGGCAGATAGAAGAGACAGGGAGATATCTCACTGAGATTACTGCTAAAAATAAAAGCTATGGATATGAGATTCGGCCTGTTTTTTCCCATGAAAAGATGATACAATATTCATACATCATAGTACATATTGAATGATTACATGACTTTGTTAGTAGGAATGCGGGAAAGTGGACTCTGCGTAAGTACTTCCGGGGCGTTTACTGTAGCAGCAAAGACAGCCATTCTGTCCTGGAAAGTTAACAGTCAACGGTTTGCCCAGCGTGGCGGCCCAAGGATATTCGAGATGGTATTTAGTTAGCTCTCATTGATAATCAAATAATATAATATATACCATTCGCTATCTGACACTTGCGGATACGCCGCAGTCCAAGCTAGTTTAAGGTAACAATATTGACAAGTAGTACAAGCCGCGTAGAAGCCAATGTATTCCTTCCAACCCCCGTCGGTACCCCTTCGATTGTCGAAGAGACATCCCATTACTACCAGAATACCGGTCATTCCAGCGCACCACTTCACTGGCGGAAGTCACGAGTATGACGGCGCTGGTAAAAGCCGCTGCTGCAAGCACTGGCCTCCTTCTGCTGCGGCCAGCCACCGGAGTAGTCGGCACTGCTCCCGTTGGAAGTAGAATCATAGCTAGATTCAGAGCTAGATTCAGAGCTAGAGCCAGAACCGGAACCACCAGAGTAGACAGCGGGGCCAGGCATAGGGTAGTCCTTCATGCCACCCCAGACGCTGAAATTAAACGATGGGTCATCCTGCTTGTAGCCACCGGGGAACTGGATAGTAGCGTCCGGAGATCCATTGCCACCGCCAGTGACCTTCACCTGGGCACATCTGGGAGCTGTTATTATCTAATCTAGTAGGGAAGGGAAGGAAAAAAAAAAAGTTAACTTACTCGTAGTAGAATTCAGCCTGTCCGTCATGCGCTCCGTGGACGCCTGACAAGGAGGTTAACATTCTTGTGGTCTTAGCAAGGTTACGAGCAGTCGAGAAACTCACCGATGTGCTCAGAGCGAATAAGGTACTCTCCGTCAGGAATGTCAGAAGGAATAGTGAACTCGATCCGGTCCTTGTCCCAGGTGCACCAGGCATCGGTCTTGATGTCCTTGCTGGTGTCGCAGATGCCCTCCTCGTGGATCTTGAACCAGTCACCGTCACCCTCATACTGGTTGGCAGCACTAGGAGCCTTGGACATGTACACGAGACCAGGACCAGGGTGCTGCATGGTGGCACCGACGCCAAGCTTCATGGCAAGCTTGGATCCAGCCTGGACCTCGGCCGTCTGGGTCTGACCGGCGAAGGTGAAGGCCCCCTTGTTGCAGCGGAAGTCGGGCATGTCGGGGGTCATGTCATCGCGGGTGTTTTTCCATTTGGTCGGGTTGTACTTTTCGGGACGGGTGTTGGAACGAACGTACTGGTTGGGGGTGGTTTCCTGACCGTCGATGACGAGGGTGTCGAAGAAGTAATGGGCCGATACTAGGGGCGTGATAGCCGCAGCGACGAAAAGAGAGAGCTTCATGTTGAAGATGAATATGAGGTGAAAAGAAGGTTGGTTAAGCGAATGCAAAGGGGCCAGCCCAGAGAAAAATGAGTGTATAGGGGAGTGAGCGAAGGAGAGAAGGCAGCCAGTGACTTTTGGAGTTGCTAGGACCTGGCACAACCTGGGTGCATCTGCTTCTTTATAGAGCTGACAAGGATGAGCCAAGCAGTATAGACACTGTACCTGATCCTACTTACCGCCCCTATGGATAGGAATCGCAATGTAGGCAACCTGTATATCGGAAACGTGCCGAGCGTGTTGATACTACCCAGCTCTACCTGTCCGACTCCATAGTACGGGAAGTTACCGAATGCTCCGACGCGAAAACCCTGTAATACCCCCAACCTTACTGGCTAGGGACAAGAGAATCTCGACTGAGCTCCGAAACATAGCTCCTACTAAAAAAAGCGGGCCCATAAGGTGTAGCCGGATCTCCGCCGATGGATGAGCCCTGAAACTGGACTTAAACTACATTAAGAACATGTGCCCGGGCTTCAGAGGTCTGAGCTTGCGTTCAGGAGTTCTAGGCACGCGCCCTGGACCAATGTAATCTTGGCATGCCAGCCCTGTTAATTACTGACAGACACGCCGCGGCGACCCTAAACTACTGTGGAACTAGTTAGCGCGTGGAAACAGGGTCTTCGGCAAAGCAGGCGACGCTGCATTGCCGAGGGGCTCGAGTGCAGGCAGATGTATTAAATGACCAACTGCATTTCCACCGCAATATTACTCTTTGGGATACGGAAGCTCAGGGAAAAGGGGCAATACGTGGTGCCGCTTCCTCATAGCCTAAATCCAGGATTAGAGGAGCCAATTGTTGTCCCTGTTTGAGTGTTAAGCACATTCATGGAACAACATGGTGATTTCAACTTATCTGGACTGGTCTACCATACAGATCGGTAGAGATCAAGGGACGCAGATAGGATGGAAGCCTGCCTCTTCCACACCAAATATCTCCTCCATCATTCTTGAATACCCAACAATCTGCTCGAGATATACCCTCAACTCTTCAATTAGAAACCCTGTACTCTCGATATGCATCATCCTGTAGCTGTTACTAGCCTCGCTGCTGCTGGACTAGCTCTCCAAGCGGCCGCAGCCAGCTTCCCTGGATGCGACACTAGTCCCACTCTCGGCAGCGGAGTCAACTATATGGACGTCAATGGCCAAACTTGTGAATACATTATTCAGGTGCCTAAAACCTACGACGCTAGTATCCCTCACAAGCTTGTGATTGGGTACCACTGGCGTGACGGCACGATGAACAATGTCGTTGAAGGCGGATTGTACGGGCTGAGCTACCTTGCCGTTGATGTACCCACTATATTTATTGCACCCCAGGGGCTGGGCAATGGCTGGGCAAACACAAATGGCGACGATATCACCCTCACTGACCAAATCCTCGAAGGGGTTGAATCCTCCTATTGCATCGACCAGGATCGCCAGTTCGCCGGTTCGTCACGGGCTGGAGCTGGGGAGGAGGCATGAGTTACTCGGTTGCTTGCTCTCGGGCAAACGTGTTTCGCGCTGTTGCAGTGCTTTCCGGGCTGAAATCAGCGGCTGCGACGGTGGTGATCTTCCAATTGCCTACCTCGGTCAGCATGGAATTAGGGATAGCGTGCTGGGGATTGACCTCGGCCGTACGCTGCGAGACCACTACGTTGGGGTCAATGGCTGTGATCCTGCGACGCCCGAAGAGCCTGCACCGGGAAGTGGGGTGCAACAGTCACGGATTACTCGAATTGCGCCTCAGGGTACCCTGACCAGTGGGTTGCGTTTGACGGCGATCATATACCGAATCCTCCAGAGGCGGGTTCTTCCGACTCGTTTACCGGTGGTCTCATGTGGCAATTTTTCTCTCAGTTCTAACCAGGCCCCAAAGTGGGTACCTCAGCGCGTTGGGTTGGGGTGTGGCGGCCTTCCATGCTCTAGAATTATATTATCCACCTGCGATGTAAATACTGGAATGACACCTACAGTATCCGACCTTGTTTCAGCCTGAGGTATAATGATATCTTGACAGCTTCCTATAAAAGTTTGATACCACCTCGTTTCCGGTCGTCTGCGTACCCGGCCCGGTAACCTGCCGAGTCTAGATTCTGCTAATTACAGCAACACCCTTCGGAATGTACCGTGGCCAGGAAGCGAAAATGGTTCTACACATGCAGCGTCAGGACGCCGGGTTTCCATGGTAGCAGGCTGTAGTCACCACTGGCGTTGGGATCCCGGCCCTGGTACAGCAACTGCAGATTGCACTGGTCACTCACCATCCAACCTGTCAGCTATAAAGGAGCGGAAATAGAGCCCATTCATACCAATGGCCTCCACAATCATCAGATGCTGGTTCTAGGCACTGAGTGTAGACCTGAACCGCCTCAAATAGGTTATTGGCGGTTTCGGTCATGACGATCTCGGCTTCAGTACCAAAATCGGCGGGGAAGTTACCAGTATGAATGCTGGCGCGGTAAATCTTGCTATTATCACCCGCAACGAAAAGCTACATGTCTGGATCATTTCTGACGAAGGTCTGGTCGGTAGGACCTGCATCAGACTCGGAGATAGTTCTAGAGAAGATAAATATAAAAAGCAAGTTGAGAGAAATGTGGCATAAGCTGAAACGAAGAAGACCTCGCCCAGATCTATACACCCAATATAGAGGCAATGCAATGACTCGTGCGCCGTGACGGCCCAAATCTAAAACAAGCTATGTGATAACGGGTCTCTAAAGTTCGTTCTATTTCCAAGATAGCTCTCTAGGCACATAACAGGATTTCCCCTTTCAACCTTAATTCGCATTGCACCAGGGACAGTTGTGTAACAAAATCCTGCAGCCACAAAATTAGCGCTGCTTCACGAGAGAGGGGTCTGTGCGGGTATGATGCTACAGCTGTAGGTTCCAATAATATCGACGACATACCTGTTGCTCGGCAGATGCAATTACCTAGGTAGCCGAGTTGCATATATTCGTATACAAGGGTCAAGCATATCTTTCTCTAGTTAATGTGGAGTTTGTACTAATTTGGCATGACCTTCATATACCTCCATTTTATCCATCAAACCACAGGAGACTTGAATTCAGACAAGAGGTTTAAAGCTAGCATCTGAAGAAGAGGTTTAACAGTTGCCGGCTCCATGCCGTCAGGCATGCCCTTCTGCTGAAGATTCACTTCTTCAAGAACGGTCGCCTGCCCGACCTATCGGAACTATACTCCGTAGACGAAATGAAAAGGGTTCTACACGTCTGGGAAGACAAATGTCGATCTCCTCTAAAGATGGAAGGATTCCCCACTCATCAGCATTGCCATGAGTCAGGAGATGGATCAGCTTGAAGACTTGTAGGGTCGGCGCACTCGGTGTCTCGGATAAGCAGATCGACATAGGGACTTGCCCCTGGTCCAGGCTGAAGATCTAGTACCATCCGACCCCATGTCCGATTGATCTTTTTCCGATTACCCGGTGTCTCTTTACCCGGACTATTCTACAAGCATGGCTCTCGTGGGCCGTAGACCACCTACTTCGCTATAGGCCACCACCCAATAGTCTTATCCACGGTCTGTCTCACTTGTACCCCACAAACCTAATTTATATGAAATCACCAGGGGTTTTCTCGATCACCGATAGAACTCCACCACGAATTCCTTTACTTCAAACCGAAAAATCAAGGAGATACTTTTTCTTGTTACTGGTAGTTCTGCCTAAATGGCTCCCTTCGCAAGAGACATTGACGTCATCAACAATCCCCCTGAATCTATATATTCAGCACAAGGGACGCTGGGCTTTGTTGTTGACAACCCTGATACTCAAGGAGCCTCTCTCGTTGGTATTTGACTTCTTCAGTTTCTTCAAAGTCTTTTTGTTCACAATGGTACACTTCTCCTCCCTCGCACGCGGCGCTCTTTTGGCCACTGTCGCATCCGCATACATATCTAGTCGGCAGGAATCGCAGAGCCTTCATGATGCCTTTACCGCAGCTGGAAAGTTATATTTCGGGAACATTGCGGAGCAGGCCTTGCTGGAGAATGCCCAGAATGAGCCCATCCTTGCTGCTGACTTTGGTGCCCTGACCTGTGAGAACAGCATGAAATGGGATGCAACCGAGCGTGAGTGATTCTTCTCCGATAGTGTACATGAGGCTGACTCCAAGTAGCTTCGCAGGGGAGCTTCAACTTTGCTGGATCTGACGCTGTTGTATGTTCTTGTTGTTCCGTCCTAGTGAACTTGACTGAGAGGTATAGGTGAATTACGCCATGGAAAACAACAAACTGGTTCGCGGACACACGCTTGGTAGGTTTTAATGCCTCGTGTGTGCCCATTTAAGCAATTTTATTAACAACTGCAACTGGTAGTCTGGCACTCTCAGCTTCCATCATGGGTTTCCCAGATCAGTGATCCCGGTACCCTGACCAGTGTCATCCAGGACCATGTCACCGGTGTGATGACGCAGTACAAGGGTCAGATCTACGCTTGGGTACATCAAGTAGTATTCCCCTATGTATAACTTCACTAACACTTCTAGGACGTGGTGAATGAGATTTTCGACGAGGATGGGACACTCCGCGACAGCGTTTTTTCAAACGTGCTTGGAGAGGACTTTGTCCGCATCGCGTTTGAAGCTGCTCGTGCCGCTGATCCCGACGCGAAGCTTTATATCAACGATTACAAGTAGGTCCTATGAGCTCGGGGAACATGGCGGCATGTTGACTGTATATGATAGCTTGGATGATGCCTCCTATGCCAAGACCCAGGGGTTTGTTAGCAAGGTTGGCGAATGGATCGCTGCGGGAGTTCCAATTGATGGTGTTGGTCAGTGTCTTGGAAGTTCTATCCGACCATGGTCATAAAACTAACCTCGTTTTAGGTTCTCAATCTCATTATGGGTGAGGTATCTCCGACTACGGCGAGCGTGTAAAATACTGACTGGAAACCTCAGTGCTGGAGGATTTCCCACCTCCGGATGCCAGGCAGCCCTCGAGGCGCTCGCGTCCACTGGTGCGTCCGAAGTAGCGATCACTGAGCTTGATATTGGTGGAGGCACCTCGGAAGACTGGGTCAATGTGAGTAGACGGCTCATTCCAAACTTTGACTGTGCTAAAAAAGAGAAATACAGGTCGTCAATGCGTGCCTGGATGTCGAGAAATGCATCGGCATTACCGTCTGGGGTGTTTCTGACAAGGTAATACATTTTTCTATGTTCACTCCGGTATACAGTCCGATATTAACAACCGCCTCTAGGATTCCTGG
Source organism: Aspergillus sydowii CBS 593.65 (assembly GCF_001890705.1). NCBI lineage: Eukaryota > Fungi > Ascomycota > Eurotiomycetes > Eurotiales > Aspergillaceae > Aspergillus > Aspergillus sydowii. The sequence continues at coordinate 127,700 of NW_024467876.1, read as the reverse complement.
CGCGCAGACGAAAGCCCCCTGTTGTTCGATTCGAACTACCAGGCTAAGGACGCCTATGGCGCTATTCTTGCTGCGCTATAATTAAGCACCCACCCCTAACGTGGACTGCGGCATATCCGTGGATATCAGATAGCAAAGAGTATCCATGTTATATCTACGTGGATAGCACATAGGAATAAGACTTGGTTTTGAAGGTTGAATATGAATGAATACTATCCTCGTTCTGATCCGGCTATTATTATTATAGCACTAGCTGCGGTGTAGGTGATTCATTGCTTGACAAAGTCCGTGTTCTCTGACCAATATATAACCTGCCTGATATCAGGGGTATAAAGGGGTCCCTACTGTATAGCAAGCCCATAGTGAACTATAATGCATAGCTTAAAACTTACAGGTTCAGGGAAGGCTATAACCTAGATAGAGTAAAGTTTGTGTTATAAGAATAAGATATGATGGTAGCTGCTACTATGCTGCTGAGACTTTCTATCATCCTCGCTGATTGTTTATATATATCCAGCACCTCGATGGTCCCCGGCTTTGTATCCCAACGGCCACTTGTACGGCGATTCTAGGTATCACGTATTTCTATTCGCGATCTATACGATGCCACTAGGTAGCTATTGAACTTATATACCTACCGTAGCTAGGACATCAAGGCTTCAACTTAACCCAATCAATGCACGTAAGAAACCAGGAAATCTGGGATGCTGGTACCTCGCCGTGATTGTGTGCGGTGTTTACTATTTGTGATTGAAATGGAAAATAGAGCCAGATGCTATCTATTTTGTTCAACCATAATTGCTATCTCAACTTGAAAACTGGAAGGACCATCGCATATACCAAAACGGCATTATGGCCAGTCATCAAAGCGTTCTGGTCGATAAAAACAATTTGACTCATGTATGTCGCTTAGCATATTTCCAGTACGCTTCTCCGGATCTGACTCTCATTTGCCGTCCCCATTTGATCATAATAAGGAATGAAGCTGTAGTGACAAAAGCCAGGACTGCAACCGTGATATACATGTCTTGAGCCCCATTGTTTTCCAGCCATGGAGTTACTCCATAGTTGAAGCCAAAGTTTATCTGGGACAGCCGCATAAGCAAGGACCTAGAGTGATGGTTTTTCTTTCTTTTTTTGGGGCTGAAATTACTTACTGTGTTGCGAATGATGACGACGGTTATTAGAGCCTCACCTCTAAGCTCATGATAGCAGTCGACGACGTAGCTGACAGCAAGAGAGCCTGCAGCGGGGCTGACGAATCCCACCATGCCCATGCCAAAAACGAGGGCTACCCAGCTGAGTTCATGGGCGTAGCCGACGCCGAACAACAAGAGCCCAAGGGGCGCGATAATACAACCGCCGACGAAACACCATAGCCTGAACTCAGGCTCCATGATGCCACCGTTTCTTCGAGTCAGCAAAATACTCAACTTGTCCGCAAGTTTTCCGGCACAGAATCCGGCCAGATAACTGCCAATGATCTCAGATATATACGTCAGACCAACGATCTAATTCCCGTCAGCAAGAATTTGGTATCCAAACATGGCGAACGGTGAGCCTCACGCTGGGTGCAAAGTTGTAAGGAGACGATCCGAAGAATATGCTGAGGGTTGCGTTGACGACTGCATACCAGCACATATAACAACCGTAGATAAATCCTGCAAAAACGACCGGTGGAAACCTCAGCATCTGGATCGAACAAACGACTTTCTGCAAAACGTGAGCTGGGCGACCCCCTCGTCCAGCTATTGGGGCCAGCTTTCTAAAATATGGCTTGATACCATACGAAGTTGAGATATTAGTGTCTGCATTGCCCCGCGTGCCAATTTCCTTTTCATGTTCCTCTCCTGGGACATTGGCATCCGGACCAGTTTGTATAGTGGCTTCTTTTCGGTACCTTTGGCTGGCAGCATCAGTCTCTGCGTCGGCCTCGATGGTAGCTGATTTCTGGAGCGGTCCGCTAGCAGGATGGTTGGCTTGTCGGAAGTACATGGTCTCCTCCATCGCAAAGAAACAGGTGACAAATGCAACAGCGTTGAGGATCGCACACCAAAATAAAACCCAGGGCCAGCCCATCGCATCAGTAATGAACCCGGCTGGGACAGGGCCAAGTGTTCCTCCAAACATGGCCAAGGTAAATAGGCCCATATACGTGCCGCGCTCGTGCGTGAACCACTAGGATGTTTTAGCGGTGAAATAAACAAGAGCGTATGCCTGGTGTGGAAGAGTTACTATATCAGCCATGGTAACCCCAGCCAAGGCCTCACAAGGCGCCCCAAAGAACCCGATTAGGATTCTGGTGGCAATCCAAGTGGGATTGGTCGTGGCATAACCGGCCCAGACATTCATCATTGCAGTTCCTAGAAGTGATATTAAATAGACCCCCCTCCTTCCATAGGTCAATGCCAGCGGTATCCAGAAGAGCAGTGCCCAGCCGAACAGCAAGTACATATAGCCAGTTCCCTCGTTTAACTTTGCGATACTCACGCCGCTTTCCTCATGGATTGGGACGAAAACGGAATAGCATGCTGAAGATGAGACACACACGCTCCAGGTATAGAAAAGTGCGCATAAAGTCGCTCCCCATTTGCGAGCCAGACTCCAGTTTAAGGGGTCATTTGGATCCGAACTCGGTACTGGGTTGAGGACAACATCCGTGCTATTTCGGCTATGTTCGGCTTCGATTGTGCCCTCAAAGTCGATCAAGATGACAGTACCTGGTGGTGCGTGGTCAGGCCTGGGCTCCATTCTAATATCGGTAGTGAGTATCAGGGCTTTAGTCCAGGAAGTCTAGCTCTAGCTCTGTCGTTATCAAGGTCGAGCGAGATTCGTGGAGAGCCCATACTGAAGCTCCCTAGATGGTTTATATAGACTGTACACTACCGCAACAAAAAGTTAAAATAAAAATAAAATGAATTGGAAAAGAAGCGGCTACCATAGGTAGGAATTAAGCGTGTAATTCCGAGTTTCCAAGAGTGGGCAATGAATGGAGAAGAAATCGCTGCTCTCTCTCGTATGAACTGCCGTCTTAACCTTATTCCCGTCCTTGCATCCCGTTATTATCCATGTGCCCACCTTTGCCCTTATCGAACCTAACGGATATCTTAACCGTATCCCCATCTTTGCATCTCGTTAATATAAATCTGCCCACTTTTGCCCTTCTTGAGCCTTGGTTCGCTCCAGTCATGTGGCCACGCTTTGACGCCGTACCCGAAAACAGCCTGTCCGGCCTGGATGTTAAGGGGATAAATGAGCTCTAGTTCCTACACACTGGGAAGAGGCAATTCGGGACTGCAGATAAAATCACCACTCGTCAACTGTTGGTTTTGTGACGGTTAGATTCGTTGACTCCCGGGGACCATTTCGTTTTCGCAATATATCAAACGTCGGCATGGCTTTGGACTCCTGGGAAAAGAAAGCCCAAGCCAAGCGAGCGCAAGCCGCTGCTAAGATTCCACGAAATTGGCAACTCCCCGCCAAGATTATTGAGTTGGCTTCTCAAGACTCGAACCAGAGCGTGCTTGCTATCCCGCGGGCCTGCGGTCTTCTTACCGAGCGTGAGCTCGACATCACCGAAGCACACGATGCAACAGCCCTAGTGGAAAAAATGGCACGGCGTGAATTCACATCGCAAGAGGTTACGACGGCGTTCTCCAAACGCGCTGCGATCGCCCAGCAGCTGACATCGTGCCTGACGGAGACTTTCTTTGAGGAGGCCCTTGAGCGAGCGAGACAGCTAGATGAACACATCGAGAAGACCGGACAGGTTGTGGGACCCTTGCACGGCCTGCCGATCAGTATGAAAGACTCCTTCAGTGTGGCCGGCATTCCGTCGACGATTGGGTTCGTGGATTTTCTTGACCATGCGCCAAAGGACTACAACTCTGCACTCGTCGATGTTCTTCGCGGCCTGGGAGCAGTGCTGTACGTCAAGACCAATATACCGCAGACGATGATGACGGCCGACTCGCATAATAACGTGTTTGGCCGAACACTGAATCCGCAAAGGCTTAATCTTACGCCTGGAGGAAGTAGCGGTGGTGAGGGAGCCCTTATTAGCATGCGCGGGTCTCTGATGGGTGTCGGCACAGATGTTGCTGGGTCGGTAAGAATCCCAGCCTTGTGCTGTGGGATAGTAGGATTCAAGCCAACGGCTGATCGTGTTCCTTACAGTGGGCTGACCTCTGCGGAACGGCCTGGATTTATGGGGATCGCTTCATGTGCTGGGCCATTATGTACTTCGGTTCGCGATGCCGAACTGTTCGCGAGAGCGGTGTTCAATTCCAATGCGGCTGATCTCGATGGGACAGCCTTAGGCATTCCTTGGAGAGAGCCTGAAGACCCTAAAAAGAAGGTTCTAACTATTGGGATCATGCCCGAGAGCTCAGCATATCCGCTCCATCCCCCCATGCAGCGCACATTAAAGACTGTGATTCGAAAGCTAGTCGCGGCAGGTCACAAGGTTGTGGATTTGTCGGGCAAGCTGCCTTCCATCTCTGAGACGTGCGATGTCTCCTATCGTTTCTTCAACATGGACCCGGATCAAACTTTCCTCTCCCATGTCCAACGCAGCGGAGAACCATTTATTCCGTCCCTAAAATTCAGCTTTGATCTCGAGGGCCAACAGGCAGAGCCAAAGCTACGTGAGTTTTACGACCTGAACGCTCGCAAACAGACGATTGTGGCACACATGCATCGAGTGTTTGTCGAGAATCAGCTGGACCTGGTCCTCGGACCAGGGCATCACAGTTGCGCTGTTCCCCATGACACTTACGGTCCCGCACCTTATACCGTACTTTGGAATCTCTTAAACGTGAGTTTGTCTTTGCTTGTCTTTCCTGGCAATTGGATCCATGTTAAAGTGCCCGCAGTACCCAGCCTGTGTGCTGCCATTTGGCAATGCGAATTCAACGGTCGATGCGGAATTTGTCCGCAACGTGAAATATAGACCTGCGTGTAAGGCACCTCCCCTATTGTACTGAGGTCAACTAGCGCCATACTAAAAAGCGGGCAGACAAACCGGACGAAGTGCCAGGAGCCCCATGCCATATCCAACTGGCAGCAAGACCATTCAAAGATGAGAATCTGCTGCGGTTTGCTGCTATGGTCGAGCAGGTTCTCGAAAACTGAGCCTAACGCTGTAGAAAAAAGCAGGTGGTTATAACTACCGTGCTTAATCATCCGGCGCCTGATTTCTATACATAATAACACTACTAAAAATGAAGCTTTTAAATCCTATATATTCTATATTTCTTAAAGATCTTTTAGTATAGTAAATTTAACACGCTAAAAAATCTATATATATATTTGAATTATCAATCACTCCTGTAGCGTATTCGAGTACGCTGTTCCAACTACCTAGATGGCTCTAACTTTCTATTCTGAAGTTGTTCATGCCATTTGTGGTTAAATAAAACCCTACATTGACCGTAACTAGGCTAAAAAGCTTTCAATTACATTTTACAGACATTTTCCGGTCATATAACCATTAGCCGGTCGAATTCAACACTAGCAGCTCACTCTAGTTCACCATTCAGGCTTTCGTTCATGTGTCGCTTACTAGAGACGTTTACCTAATGAAGTAATCTTGCATTATCGACATGATTTATTCGTCCCCGGTATTGTGGATTTTGTTTGGCAACGCGCGTTCGAGCTTTTCAGGCACAGCCTTCTGCAAGCCCTTCGGCACGATCGAGTCGTCCCCGTTGTCCAGGGCGTGGGTCTGGCGACCAGTTCCGGGGCCGGTGTCATGGATCTTGATGTGAGAGTTAGGATTGGTAAAATAATAAAGAAATATTTGAATATAGCCATATCTACCTTGTTGGGCAATGTTTCCTCGAGGCTTTTAGGAACTTTCTCCTGCGCTGTCTGTGGGACCTTAGAGCCACCAACAGCGTGGGAAGATCCCTGACCGTATTCGTTTTGCATGCTTGGAGGCAGTATCGATAATCTGTCGCGAAATAGCAAGATTGTTGCTATAGGTTTTGAATGTTAAGGTATGTTTGAAGTACTGCAGGATGATATTGGAGAATTATATGCTTAAATCGTTCGCGCGAGTTATTATGTATGGTCGTCATCATGCCTTCATGATGCTACATGTAAACAAGTGATCGAGATTGGCGGATAATAATTGGTTGATCGCGTATTCCTGATAGTGAGATTACACGGAGGTCGGCGTTGCTACCCCCCATTTATGTTTGATTAATCGCAATGTCAACGGTCCAAGGGAAATATACTCGGAATAGATTGTCCCACATTGTCGTCTATGATGCATTTCCGTAGATCGCGTCATGGTGAGATGCGGCGGCGAGATCATGAAGTGTAAGTCATGAGCCCTGGTGCAGAAAGAATAACTCGGTTCTTTGGTTCAGATACAAACGCTAGGCCAACACCAGTAGATGAAGGAGATGAAGTATTTTTTCCGGCAACTTGCTGGTCGCCCGGACATGACAACAGAATCTGATGGCTGCATTGATAATGTATTAGATAAGTGGTCCACGCAGGCGACAGCGTCTGAGGGTGCAAGCCGAGCTTTCAAGTATCTATGGTCAAATTTAATCGATGAGCAGCCAAGCCGTAGTAAATCTAGGTAAACGGACTAATAACCCTATGAAAGCCAAATACTTATCGAGAAAAGTTTTCTGACGATGATAACTATACTTGTGAGATACGCTGCCGTCTTGGCATTGTCTCCCAACTAACCTTGCAATCGCACGCGGAAGTGGCGCATCTGGGTATTTCGTGGCCAGAAAGACGTCGCTAATTTAACTAGAATTATCCGAACCTCGCCCCCACAAGTAGTGTTACATACTGAGATATATCCTGGCCCATTTTCCATGATCGACTGGCTTAAAAAGCAACTGTTCGTTAGATTCTCTACTGTGACTCTTGGGAGAGAATTCCCTGAAAGGAGTCTTCAATGGCGGCTTATCCGGCGCCCTAGTATGAGGCTGACCAGGAAACAGACAGCTTAGTCCGGTCAAACCAGACACAAGAGGCCGGAATACTCACTATATTAGTATTACGGACTCACAGTTAGTAAGTAAAAAGCAGCAACAGGTAAGTACTAAAACAGAAAGGAAAGGCTATCAAGTATCAACCCTCCTAGAAAATCAAGTACATATGTACAGCCTTCATTTTTTTTTCCTTTGCTTGTTGCATTGGTAGACCGTATCTTCATATTTACTGGGAACCTAACCAATTTATGTGACAGCCGCAGCGGTAGGTAGGCCTAGCCTGGTATAAACAAGCTAAATAGTTAGTCTCTGAAAAATCTGAGTAAGAACCTATATAAGATACTAATTTCCGGGAGCTCTTTTCCACTTGCAAGAAGTTCCGTCTTTTACTGCAGTTTATTGCCTTGGTCTGCGTGGGGTTGAACATAAGCCTTCTCTGGAAATATCCCATCCAAGCCTGCGGCGTTCATGGGAATTGTTATAGCTGAAAATATTTTTTTTTACTCCTAGAGAGTTGGTTAATCATGGACACAACATTCCACATTCTGTTTATCACTAGGAGAATGACCACTATTCTCTCCGGTTGGACATTAACTAGACTGGTGGTTCGCTTCCTTGATGTTATCGATTTGGCCCTCGTTGTGCTCTTTAACATTTTTATAGCGATTACAAACCCGTCGTCCTCCGAATAAAAGCGGTCCAAACGTCTGTTTAACGTTTCCTCACAGTGATACTGCTAGCATGGGGCACCATACAATTCAGGCACCTTGCTTTTCCTCAACATACTCGGCGCCAATCTCCTTCACACTGTCAGTATGACCATCAATGCCCTTCTCCGCTTCGTAAGTCACCCTAGCCACATGCTCGCCAATCTCCAACGGACTCAGCCCCTGCCTCCGCAAGTTGTCCAAGTTCCGCGCGTGCTCGGCATGCTCGCGCCTCTCCTCCTCGCTCATCTCAGGACCTAGGAACGTAAACAGAATCATCCACGCCCAGACCGCTCCCATGAAGATGGCAATCACTCGTCCATAATCGAACCGCTCAGTGCATTCACCTGCAGCCGTGCATTTCGGCGGCAGCGGGTAGCGTTCGCCGATTACACTTTGGATCGTCGACGAGGCGGACGACGCTAGGTTTCCGAGCTGGTAGGTTAGGCCGACGGCTGTGCTGCGAAGGGCTGGCGGTGCGAGTTCCGTTAGGTGGATGGGCATGGGACCCCAGACACCCATGACGAAGAACTGCATGAAGAACGCGCACGCGACGAGGCTCATGCCGCGGGGGAGAATGTATGCGGGGATTAAAGCGCCGCCGATGATGCAGCCGACTATCATGGTGAGACGGCGACCGGCGAATGTAGAGATGTAGCCCAGTATAGTCCCGCCGATGATGGCGCCGACCTGCCCGATGCAGGAGACAATGGTCGTTTGGATCGGGTCTAAGTTGACTTGGTTCTTGAGGAATGTTGGGTAGAAGTCTTGCGACTACGGAATGCATTGTTAGGATTCATGCTTTTGTGGCTGGGGATTATCAAGCTTACCCCGTGCGAAATACTATTCCATCCGGTCATCAGGAAGATGAGGTAAATAAAGATGACCCAATACTCCTTGATGCCTGCCCATGATTCCTTAAACCAAGCTCTCAAGCCTCCAGCACGGACCTCGGCATCACCACCATGCCCTTCCTGACCATCGGCTTGCCTTTCTAGTTTAAGCCTTGCCTCGCGCTCAGCAGCCATGATCTGGAAGTTATCCGTCTCTGGCAGGTACCAACGATACGCGATGATAAGCAACGGTGGACCAGCACCGAACCAGAAGAGCGAGCGCCAGCCGTGGGTAGTTGTGGGGACGAGCGCGCGGTAAAATATAGCAGCCAGGAGATACCCGAATCCATAGCCCAGCTCAAAGAAACCGGACAAGACACCGCGCGCGTCGTACGGCAAGTCCTCAAGGGCTGTCGCAGCAGCAGGGCCGAAGAGACCGCCCATGGCGATGCCGTACAGTGACCGGACTCCCAGGAATTGGGACATGTTATTGCAGAAGCCAGAGCCTAATTCGAGGACAACGAACAGAGCAAGATTGATGATCATAGGCCATTTCCGGCCATAGCGGTCGCTCACAACGCCGAAGATGAGTGCACCGGCGGAACGGAGCATCAGCGTGACGGTCATGCCCTAGCGAAGGTTAGTCTAGATATGTAAGAGCGAGAGTACGGAATCCCTACCCAAGTGACGTCCGAGTTGCTCACGCCAAAATCTGTCGCAATTTCCGTGACCGTCAAGGAGACGGTGAAGAAATCAAACGCGTCCCAGGTCCAGCCGAGGAAGCCCACGAAAAACAGGTGCCATTGTCTGGAGTTGACCTCACGGAGGATCTCGATCGGGTTGCGGAATTGAGGCTACATAGTGAATAGTCAGTCTTTTAGCTTCCAGGACTTCCAGGTCTTCCAGCACATACCCTCGGAGGCTTCAAGGACGTTGTCCGAGTGAGCAGATAGTGGAGGATCTGCCTGGGGGAGTAAAACCAACCCCCTTCCATCGGCGGGATTCTCATTTTGGCGGGGGATGCGTCTCAACTCGAGGCGTTGCAGCAGAATGACAAGAAGTGAAACGGTAAAAAAAAAAGTCGAAAAAAGTCGAGTTTCGACTGACATTGCTTTTGTAGTGCAGTGAATGCATTGTGGAACCCTTGCCGTCTCCAGACTTCCCCGCGCGGAGATCACACCCGGCTTAACTCGATACGTCAGCGATCGGCGGACGACTGGTTGGCAGTTTAGTCTGATTGGTTGACTGTGTAGTAATGAGTGTAGTAATCGGAGTGCCTGACTGGCTGGCTGGCACCAAGCTCCACCGAGACTGGTTAAGGCCTGCACTGCCTCCTCTAGCCAGAGTCTAAACCGTCTCGGCACGAAGCTAACGGCAAAACCCCGCGAAATGGACCAAGCAACGGGGGACGGACTGGCCAGAATTGCCGGTCGATGACACCCCCCGCAGCAAATTCTTTCGGTCTGCCATCTCATACCCGACTGTTTTCTCGGCCGCGCTCCGGGTGAGACAGGGTCAAGTCACTTTTCTCGGCCGAACTCCGTATAACACAGGGAAATCAGATTGAGCTCACTCACCCTTTCCCCTTGCATTTCTATCGAACATCCCCGGGATATTGCATACACTCCACCCCACTGTTCTCCTCGACAGTGGTATGACAAGCACGATTAAATGACGTTCGTCCGCCTCCAAGACAACGTGTGATTTTTCCTGGTGAGCATCGGACCTACTTGTTAATATCTCACAATAGAGAGTGTCCCCTGGTCTCCGGCAAACAGAGATACAGGGTTTGAGTGGCTAAGAAGCACAATTAGGCAGATAAGGCCACATCACCTAGTAGAGGAATACTACTACATCACAACGCTAAATGACGCTAAATCGAACGCCCAAAACGGCTACACTCGATGCTAGTTTAGGTGTTTATTTTACCAAGTTCTTAGTTGTCTCTTTTATTATGTGATTAATGTTGAATATTCCTAATATTTGCTGCTGAATTGCTCCCGGAGCCCTCCCTAAGCTGTCCTTGAGTGATTATAGCTACCCAGGGATCAGTTCTTCCTACTCAGGGTACTCTGGGTAGATAATCAGGAACGTTATCAGCGTCTCTATTCTCTGGCGTCTGATTGTAACCGCTTGTATAAATGTTGAAAGGATCTCCACGTCAAGTTATTTTGGAGATAGTCCATGTTTTTATGATATATAAATAGCCGATGCTCCAACTTTTTTTTTTTCTTTTTTTTTTTTTTGGGTCAAGATATTTATTAACCCTCTCTTTCAGCTTAATATCGCTCTGCCTTTGGTTTGATCGCTTGCTTCCGTCTCCTTGTTCTATTTGATTATGCGACATCAATCCTCTTCGGTTCTCTCCATCTGCCGATCAGTCACCTAATTTTTCATGCCATTTCTATAAGCACTTCTGACACCTTCTTCTTTCTCTCTTAATAGTTATTTTTTCCGATTTATTTCTTACTCTCGGTAGGCTAGATATATCAATCCTTGACTCTATTGTCACCAGATAGGCCAAGAAGCCTAGTCTCGAGTAATACCGCCGACGCTGTCAGTAATTGCAGGCCGGCATTATCCAAAAGCGATATGTAACTTCGACCAGAAATAACATTATATATATGAAAAGATGATGGAAAAGGTGAGAACGTTCCTTTATCTGAAACTTATCTAAGCTTACAACCCAGGCACTGTAATTACTTGGGAGAAAAGCCACTTTACTTCCTTATTTCAGTACGGAAAGAAGACATTGTGATATTGCTGGAGTGGGTACTTGACAACTCAAACATTAAGAAGTTCAGCAGCCTGCATGGTAATCTAGAGTTTATAGGAAGCAGCATGGCTTTTGGACGAGTAATTTTCATTTACCCCCAGACACGAGCATAGTGAGCTCGGATCAACTCAAACTAAAAATAAATAGACAAGGCTCTATCAGGATACGAACAATTGGAAGTTCAACCTAAGGAGATTCCCAAAACGCATTCCTGAGGGACATAGTAAAGCCTAGTGGCGCCCTCTAATTCATTTGCGTTGCACTTGTCTCGTTTATATCGCCTTACTCGCTAGTCAATCCATCTGAGTGGTGTAGACCGCTACTTACAAATCAATCTCGCCCTGGGCCGTTCAATCTACGTCCTTCGCAATCAAGCGCCCAAGAAACTCAGAACGGACGTCACTCAATAGCCCTCAAGCGTGCTCTATGTTAAATAACCCATCGTACCCACTATTAGATAAAGCTTCTAATAAAGCTATCCGATGTAGGAAGTAGAGAGAACCCTTATCTGAGTCGCTAAGCGACACAGGCGAGCTAAGCGAGGCGTGGCGAAATCGGACTTTACTATGTCGGATGATATGCTGGGTAGAACAGTCAGGTTCCCTTCACTTCGAAAAACAAATTGAACTATACAGCCTAGCTATTCCTTGATCATGAAAACGCAATGACGCGCGCGCACTTTCTTCGCTCAAGTTGGCACCTTAAACGAAAGTGCCGACTTTAGCGATTTTGCCGAGCGTGTACATATCCCAATACCATGGATACATGAAAACGTCATCCTTTACAAAGCGATGTCTTAAGTGCCCTATTCCCGTGCGTTCTAGAACCTAAAGGCTCGCTTTATCGTGATTTCATTTCCTATTTAACAGAACTGTCCCTTTCAAAGATTGCCAGCCTTCCGGTATAAGCTTTTTCTAAGGCGGCATTGTTGCTATATCCACCGCAAAGATCGACCAAGACAATAATTTCGGGGTACACATGGCGTCGAAACGGGTAGTGGCAGTGATTGGCGCAACAGGAAACCAGGGTGGCTCTTTTGTTGACCATCTGCTAGCGTATGACACTGGGCACTATGTCGTTAGAGCAGTGACGCGAAATCCCGACACTGAGGCAGCCAAAGACCTAGTGACTCGTGGTGTCCAGGTCGTACAGGCCGACCTGGACGACGTCTTATCGCTGACCAAGGCTTTCGAGGGGTCTTACGCGATTTTTGCTGTGACTGATTTTTGGACATTGGCTGAGCATCTGGGGGTGGAGGAGGCTGCAGCTCGCGAGACACGACAAGGGAGAAACTTGGCCGATGCAGCTGAAGCCACTGGAGAATCTTTGGGTCACTACATTTGGTCAACACTAGTGGACACAGCGCGCGTTAGCGATGGCCACTTCGTCGTGCCGCACTACGAATCAAAGGCTGCAGTGGCCCGCTATATCGAGTCGAAACCGGAGCTATGTTCCAGGACAACCTTCCTATGGTGCTCTTACTATGCGAGCAACCTGACACGCGACTATCTCAGGCCCGTATTTATCCCGAGCGCAGGGAAGTACGTGCAGATGCAAGCTGTTCCCGAGGACACGCCGATGGCCCTCATGGGAGATACGCGAGCGAACTTGGGTGCCTTTGCCGTAGCAATTCTGGAGCAGCCCCAAATGACCCGTGGCGGAAAGGTAGTCTTTGCATATATCGAGAAGACAACACTGGGTGGAATCTTGGAATCGTGGGCAAAAGCTCACGGCGTGAAGGCTCAATATATACAAATCCCAAGCGAGTCCTACTTTCGCTTGTTTCAGGGTCAGGTGGAGGAGATGCACGTTGGAATGGGGTTCTGGGATTATGCACGGAATAAATCATGGGTTCCGAAGCAGGGACTTTTGACGTACCATGATCTTGGTATCGACACCTCGAGGCTGATGAGTGTTGAAGCCTCATTCGGTCAATTGCCCTTACAATAATCGTGCAGTCTTCATTCATGGCTCACACCAGAATGAAACCGATGTTTTTTCTTTACTTACCGTTTTTCCCCTTTTCCTTTCTCGAGCATGCAAGATAGAAATACGACAGAGTGTGAAGGAAATTCCACATTTTTCATGCATTTTCCTGCTCTATCAGATAGCCTCCATTCCGTTGCCCAAGTAACTAGTAGGACGCTCCGACAGAATCCCATCCGAAACCATCACTAATGGTGGTCACTGCACTCGTTAAATAGAGGCTATGTGTACTGGATCCGTTCAGAATATTGGCGTCCACACTAGCTTCGTCGAAAGATAATGATTCCAAACAGATCCCGCCATTTCGATAACTGGAATAGGCAGCTATTAGAGAAGCATATCACCCCGAGGTGCATATACAGATTTTGCGGCAACTTTCAAAACCTTGAGCAAGTTCTTCATGTGGCCATCCGCCCCAAGACTGTCTCGATGGCCGTCTGAAACTGCCAATCTAGTTCCGCACTCTGGCTTACTTGCGACAAGAATACCCCCAAGTCGGGTCGCAGGCAGTCGATAAAAGCTGGAGGCATGGCTCCAACCAACAGAACGCAGTTGTATTGCCATTCTTCATCATTGCCCTGGAGCACTTTTCGAATTGGGACCATGAAGTGATTTGGAGCAGTTTCAATAAGTCTTTGTATAGCTTTTGCGATCGGCCAGTTTGTATCTTGATACCATTCTAATACTTCACTAGTGTGTGGTGCCCAAATTGTCGGCCCTGTTTGAACCAAGTACTCCACCGCTTCAATGTCATACTTGTTTTGAGGCAGGCGACAGGTCTGTGCAAGTGCAATCATTTTTTGTTTCGTAGATTCTTCTGCTAGGTGGTCGTAGAAAAGTCAGGATATTGCGAGTTCGCGAAGACAATCCCCACTTCGGTTTTCTTTTTTTTGCTAATAAAAAAAGAAAACGAAAGAGAAACAAACCACACAATTTAAACGAAAAAGCCGAGTTAAGCGAAGGAGGCGAAGGAGAACGTACATTCCCCTACCTTGCATGAGGATTACCAAGCCAACGTTGTCTCACTGGGTCGTCTTGGGCGAACCCTAAAGCGGAAATTGGCAGGAATACCTCATACATTACCCAAGTTGTCTATCCACTTGCTCAGCTGGTGCGGAGTAGTCGTCGACACAAGAAGCGATCGTCGAGCAATTTCCGCTAGGCTAGCCTAAAGCTCGGGGCAGTGTTGGGGTGGCATTTGTATGCGATACGATTTACGGCAAGGGTCCACGGCTAACTGTTATAACGACTTAAGTCGAACAGTAGTGGTAGGGTCAGCTATTTAAGTAGGAGATTCAGCAAAGCTTTCGTTCGGTGTAAAATTCACCGAACTTACATATGCAATCCTTCCTCTTTCCAAAATATTCTTCCGCCTACCTACTCTCGGCTTTTCTTCTATCCTTTCGGTTCAAAGTATGTCAGAAAGAAACGACCCTGTTTTGAAGCTTTGGTACTCGCCCGGGGCTTGTTCCATGGCGCCTCAAGTCATTCTACTGGAACTGGGACTCGAATTCGAGACTGCTCTCGCACAAGTTGGCAATTTCGGGACCGAATTTCTGGATGTGAATCCCAAGGGTCGTGTACCTGTATTGGCGATCGATAGCGAAATCATAACTGAGATGCCGGCGATCCTAACAGCAATTTCGCTCCTCAGACCCGATCAACACCTATTGGGAAGAAATGATCTAGAAACTGCACGGGTCTATGAGTGGCTGAACTATCTCTCGGGAACGTTCCATGGCCAGGGGTATGGAGCCCTATGGCGACCGGAGAGATTCGTCAACGACCCGAACTTGTACCGTCAAATCCAAGAGAAGGGTATGCAAACCATCAAGCAATGCTACGATCTGATTGAAAGCAAGCTAGGATCGGACAAGCGCCCCTTTGCAGTTGGGAACTCGTTCACCGTTGTTGACCCATTTCTTCTTGTACTCTTTTTATGGGGAGAAAGAATAAAGATCAACATGACCACTGAATATCCCGTTTTCACAAAGTGGGCTCACACGCTATTGAAGAGGGAATCTGTTTGCCGAGCTCGTGATCTTCATTTCAAATTGTAGTGCGGGACTGAGCTGAGTGCTGTGGACAAGACAGCTGGTTCGAAGTTCTGCTTTTTACAAAAGTCAGGGAAAAGATGCTACTGTCGTTCACAGTGATATGGTATTATATGCAGAATTAAAGCGATCATGGCCCAAATCGTCAGCAGAAGCATAAGCTCGCTAGGAATCAGAACAGTCTGTAGTGGTAAAAAACTCAGTAACAAACTTATGATTTGGAGATATTCAAACTACTTCGTGGTATCAATACCGAGAAGAATATTTTAGATTAAAATTTTGCCTCATATGAAGTCGAACGAGGTATAGAGCCTGGATTGCCCGCCGGTCAATGAGTAGAACCACATCAGAGGCAAGGACTATTGAAGTATCCTGTGGTTTAAAGCAACACAGGACATGTAAATTCCATGAAAACCGGCAGATCACCGGTTGTGAAGACTGACGATTCTACCGCAAACAAGTCAGGAACTGTATTTTCGTATCACTACCTGCTAAGGCAGAGAATTATTCTTCAGAGATAACTCTATGCGCTCAGAAAGTCCCTTAACGCGTCTTCTCGGTTCAAAGGGATCATGTCTATTGATTATATGAATGTAGACCTTCTGCAAACCTCTGTGGTCATTCAATATAGTGGCCATTAAACCGATGGAGCATGTCAGGCTGCAGGTGTCGCAGTCTACCTGGAAGTTAAGCTGCAACGCAACACCTAAATATTTCTTGTGCCTTGGAGACCATGTTTCGATAAAGTCTCACGGACTGGACTTGGGAAAGGAATCAGTTTTCGCTTCTCGATGCAAACTGTCTATTGCGCACGGGAACTCTCATTCGATGCGCTAAGATAATCTAGTCGCTTCACTCGCTTGACTCGCAGAAAGTTTTGATCTGCAAGCACTTCTCAGCTCGCGCGCTGAGCCCTTGTTGACTTGGCAGAAATAGCTATTTACATACCTGCGTGGTCCATGGTACGACGTTCTTCTTTACGGCTTGCTCCCTTTAAAAGATACTCGTGTTCCATTATTGTGATCCAGGCAGAGCCAAGTTAATTTCATTCTTTTCCAAGAAGACAAAAGAGATTTGTGTCAGAGCTAAGGGAAGCAAGTGCCGGAGTATACGGTATATGATATTCTGTACGATCTAGGCACCAGGTATGTATGCGTTTGCCTGTTTTGAACATGTTTTTCGATTCCAGTTCAATTTTGTTTGGTGGTTGTTAAAACAAGTAAAGATATTCAAAATGACGTCCCCGACCAAGAAACAACATGCCACCTTCTTCTACTCCCCCGGGGCGTGTTCGTTCGTTCCGTATACTGCGATTTGTGAAGCCGGTATCGAAGTCGAACTAGTCTTGGCAAAGGTTGGACAAATGGATGAAGAATTCTCGAAGATCAACCCAAAACGCAGAGTCCCGGCGCTGGCTATTGGTGACTTTGTCGTCACAGAGATGGCTGCTGTTCTTACTGCTGTCGCATCCCTGGCGCCAGAGCACCATTTTCTTGGTAAGACCACGGAAGAGACGATAAGAGTCTATGAATGGTTGAATTACCTTTCGACAGTGGCGCATAATCAAGCTATGGCTCAAATTTGGCGTACGGAAAGATTTACCGACGATATCTCTACCTATTCTGCCATCAAAGCGAAAGGTCGGAAAGTGATTCATGAGGTCTACGTGTACATTGAAGAAAGGCTGGGTAGTAGAGGTGGAAAAGAGTATATCGTGGGTGACTCGTTCACCGTGGCTGATCCTTTTCTGGTTGTCGTGTATCTATGTTCGCGGAAGTTGGGTTTTGATATGCAGGGCAAGTTTCCCATTTTCACTGCTTATGCTGAAGGGCAATTGAGTAAAGCCTCATTCCATCAGTCTGCCCAAGTCCATGGTTTCCGGTGATGGGACTGCAAAGCATTCGAAGGGCAAGACTTAAAGGTCCTGTGGCAAGTCAACATCACTTGAAGAGTCGGTAGCCTAATCTTACATTTTTTGATGCGTGGTAAAACCTGAATGACTTTCCGAACCTCTCACTAGGGTCTCTGAAATCTGCATCTTCGTCGAAGTTCAAGTCACATCGTATCTTCTAGAGAAACAAAAAAATCCAAGTATGCTATCTTCCGCTCCGCAGTCAACGCACCGGGTTGTCTCACCTTTGGTCAAAGCTCCCCCGGGAGGGACCGCCGATAGGAAATAGTGCTGCATCGGAAGAAGCGATAAGAATCTTTTTGATAGTTTTTCTCATAGTGGCCTCCCTTAGTATAGCTATAGTTCCCTTCACTGCTGGATTGAGATAAGTTTACTTGTCTATATTTAAAGAGAGTAGAGAAGTAATATATAGAATATAGCCTATATTATCAGGTTTTCCTCTAAATACTAAGTCCTTGGTAATATCAGGGACTATTATATGTTTAATCTAGTAGTAGTATTTAATTAACAGATTCTGGACCTTTCTTAATAGTCTTTAAACGCACAGGTTGTAACCTATATTTAATACTATGAGAGCGATAGCACTGCCGACGACACCAGTAACGCCGGTAATAAAAACCAATCCTCTAGCCATCGCGTGATAAAAATCTTTTTGCTTATCAAGACAGCATGGCACTGCGGTGTCCCGCACATATATGTACGTCGCGGGCGAGATGGCCCCGGATGTTGTTATCGTCGTCTCAATCGTTTGATTACAATAAGCCAAGTAACAGTGGCTACTAAATACTAAGTCTGTGGTTAAAATGGGCATCGTCACTGTACAGTTAGGACGGTAAGTCATGAAGCGAGATAGACGAGATAAGCGAGATCGTCGATAACCGGAAAGGGGATGATCCACAGGTCGTCCACAGCTTGACATGGACCTGTTATACATTTGGGCAAGCAAACAGAGGGCTCTACCGAGCATGGGCGAAAAGTAATCCTTGTGACCACTCCTCGTTCGCAGAAGGGAATGTAATAGAGTTCCCCGCGATTACTGATTTCCCGGTCCCGTCCAATCTTGCGCTGGGGAGCTGGCTCACCCCGACTTCTCCGCAGCCCAGCCCACTCCCAGGCTAGGTTTATGACGAGAGACGCGACAGTCAAAGCACGGTAGCCTGCGAAATGCCTGAGAGAAAGAGAAGAAGGACAGGCTGCCTGACATGTCGCGCCCGGCGAGTAAAGTGCGATGAGAGAAAACCAAATTGCCAGCGTTGCGAGACTGCCAATTTTGAGTGCGCGGGTTATGCTGAGAGGCGGAGACCAAATCTCCGCGAAAGAAAACAAAACCCAGTAACGACCGAAACCACGGGCGAGGATTCTTACGGCTCTTCAATAACCAGTCCGACCTTAGCTGGGCAACCGAGCTTTCGTCAAGACGGATTACCATTAGTAGCTCTACCGGTCAACCCACGTTCATTTCAGCGTCCTCACTTGCGGGCACGAGACGTGCTCGGTTATCATCAGTATCTATACCGGACTTTATCAATACTTTTCCCCCCCAGTAGCTTTCATTTTTGGAGAGATTTTCTATGCGAATCAGCATGGGAGTCCGAATGGGCATTCGATGCTATCATCGCCCTTGGCTCCATCCACCGCGCTACTTTGTTATCATCGCAAGAAAACGCCAACGACCGAGATCGTGGGCTTGACATCAAAATTATTGCAATCCGAACGTATATCAGAGCACTTGAAGGGCTATCGGGAGAGCTGTCCCAAACGCAGGGGCCTACACCGCTGGCGGTGGGGGTGTTGATACTTATGGCCTATATCGAAGTATGTATCGCGATCAATCTGTCTATACAATATAAGGCTGATAGCGAATGATAGTGTTTTTCTGGAAATAAACCAGCCGCTATTCGTCTCACCCAGATTATTCATCATTACTCCCAAACGTTACAGTCGAGTGGTAATCGCTCAATTACCGATTCTATATCTCCAATTGAATCCTCTCTCCGAGATCTGGAACTCATATGTCGCATTATACGTCCTTTTCCAAGTCCACTGGAGCCGAATGCATCCTCAAACAATGATAGACTGACTATCAATCTTCCTTTTTCTTTTTTCCAAACGACC
Organism: Aspergillus sydowii CBS 593.65; assembly: GCF_001890705.1. Classification (NCBI taxonomy): domain Eukaryota; kingdom Fungi; phylum Ascomycota; class Eurotiomycetes; order Eurotiales; family Aspergillaceae; genus Aspergillus; species Aspergillus sydowii. The sequence goes on along the minus strand of NW_024467876.1, from coordinate 108,358 downwards.
GCAAATTCTTCGCCCGCGATACTTCATCAATTACTTGAATTCAGCTCCACAGACCTTGATTTGAAACACCTTGTATGGTGTGCATATGCCGCTCACTACGAATCTGTACGAAAAGAAAAGATTTCAGCCTTTTTGCGAAGTCTCGATAATTGGAAAGAATGCAATTTTGCAGTTTTCGAGAACTCTGAGACACAGAACTCTTTCTCAGAGTCTCTAGACCAATATTTATTTCCGCCCCCTCGCTACGAGAAAATCACTCGGAGTATTTGTCTGCCTCTCGCACTGTACAGCTTTTACAGGGCGCGTCTTCTCTGGGCATTATGTCTTTTAGGGGATGAGGATGGCAAATTGGAACGAGATGTATATTTCCATATCTACCAGCTTCTGCGGTATGTTAGAACAGCCCTGGAAAAATCTTTGGAGTCTTTATCCGACGACACTGTGCCAAGTGAAAACTTAAGAATTGGCTTTTTGCCATTACTGTACCTCGCTGGGCGTTGCTGTCCAAACTCAAATTGGCTTCGTTGGATCATTCAGGAGATTGGGAATGTTGGAAATGAGGGTCTTTTTAACAGTCAAGCATTTGCGACAACCCTGAGCGTCCTTTGTCAACTCGAGGAATCTACAATGCGAGCTTCCAATTTGCCCTTTGAATGCCAGCGATTTGCAACACCACGTCTGCGAATGATCGCCCTTCTTATCCCCGATATTGATGGCCGAAGTTTTGAAGCATACTTTGCACGCCCTCGGGAGTCACTTACTGAGACTGAAAGGACATTCGTTCTCTTCAGGATTGCTCGTTGGTCAAGCATACCCGAGGAAGCAGCGCCTGTCATTCAAGACCTTTCTGTACATCGGAAGACCTTCTCTAGAGATTGGCTTTTGGCACAGCCACTTGTGCAGAAATGGTTGGATTGGAACTGTGGCACGGAGTTCAATTTCGACCAAGTGATTCGAGATCACATCATTGGGAATCGCCGTTTGCTTGAAGTCGGAACGGAGAGTTGAGAGATCTTCACTGATGTATCGTTCTTCAACTACTATCAAATAATTGGTCTTGTCTCGATGCAATCAATGATCTTTTGCTACCATAGCAAGAAGGAGTTGTTTTACCGACCCCGACTTTGAGATATGGAATTCCCACCCCTCCGATTAATGCAGTAATTGCCTGATGGGTGCAATGATATGCTATCACTATAGCATTTTCTTTTTCGGCTAAAAGTTGAGAAGTGGCTACTCTTGTTGGGAAATCTGAGTATCATGACTTTATTCGACCGACTCAATTAAAGCAACAATATCTCAACAAACTCAATTGCTAAAATGCATTAAAAATCTATCTCACAAAATGAGTAACTCCAGACCTAGCGGCTCTTCTAAATACTGCTATCCAGCAGCTAGTTTCTCTTAATTCTCCAGAGCACCCCGTTCCACGATAGTAATTCCCACTGCAGGATCCCATTACTAGTAATTATTGATAAAGATGTCATGTTGCTCCTGGATCAAGGTCTTGAGGGCCATCAGGCGCAGGATTAACTTTTTGTGAACTGAACAAATACAGAATATCATAAATCACCTGGCGAATAAACACCAAGAACTACCATTTTGCTTGAAATCATCTGTGCTATATCAATTGAATTCAATGCAACAAGTCTTCAAGTACAGGTGTCGATTGTCAATTGTTCATTACCCCACCGAGTCCCCACTGGCATAAGATTCTGTCCAACCTCGCAAGGACAGTCTCAGCCGAATAGACCTGAACAGAAAAACACCGCCGCTAGACAATGGGAGGCGCTCACACAGAACACCCGCCCATGCCCTCATCCCAATCCTTGGTCAGACACACCGCTCCGGACGCTGGCACGCTACATCCAACGCCATCCAAGCACGTAATGGGTATGTCGTCCGAGCCGGGTCTTCTACCGGTCTTCTTGAGATAGCACCACGCTTGACCCTCGCCCCATTGGACTTCAGTGGGGATTCCGTCTCGTCCACCATCGGTCGGTGTGCACGCGCCAGTGCACTTGTTGTTGTAGCATGAGTAGGTTTCCGTAAACGCCGAAACTAGACCGGTTATCCCCTTGGTTAGCTGCTGAGGTAGGGGCTGATGGGTTGGTTATGGCTGCGACTCACCCATGTTGAGGCCTCCGGCGGCCAGGGCAAGGATTCCAAGGTTGAGCTTCATCTTGTGAGATTCGTCGACGGAGAAGAAAGTTATCGGCGTGATGCGAGTCTTGAACTTGAGAAGTTGTGGATGGTTAGGAATATCGGAGGGAGCACAGCTGATATTTATAACCTCCAAGCCCACGGCAAACATTCCACAACCAGAAGGGGGTTACGTATCTACTATGGCATTCAAGACAGCTAGAGAGTTGATCAACAGTCTGTTCCCTGCTATCTGCCTTGGTGATGTCTGACAAGTTCTCGTATACATCTAGCCTTATCCGTCGAATCCGACGATCACTACGAATCAGACCCCGTGGCTTGGGGGTTAATTAGTTGGCTTGGCGCAGGCCCTGCAGCAGTGCAGGCTATTTGGCCCCAGTGGAGATTTCTCCCCCTCAAATATGATCATATCGCAGGTGACCCGAATTCGTAGCCGCTGCTGTGATAATCGAGGGGCGGAATCTTGCTACGGGGCCATTAATCCTCCGTTTGGCCCCATTCCAAGAGAGTATAGACCACAGTCACCAATGGATGAGGAGACAGAATGGTGCATTGCTTCATTCAGATAGTTTCATTGGTACCTACAAAATCTCTAGCAAAAAGGCAATATTGTCGACAGTGGTGTAACAACGGAAAAAGTGAGGAACCTGAGTTCGGCCGCTGCCGAATCTTGCAATAGCCTACCTTGTCCTACACCTATCAAAAGCGAGCTGCCGAAATACGGAGTAAGGGTCTGACCTGGGCCCTAGCATCTGGTGGAGCTATGAAGGAAGAATAACCCTGTCCTTTGCGCCTGGATAAGCATCGTAGATTCCTGATTAGGAAGCTCGTTATGAGCACTAGCTTGGCTACAGCGGGTATCTTGTGGAGCTGGTGAGATTGCCCCAGTCGGCCATGGCTGAATTCTCCATTGATACTGAGGAATAGTGTATGCCCAAAGGCTGCTACAGAACTACCGTACCCAACAGGTGTCTGATTAGAAGCTATTCGAAAATGCCTCATATAAAGAAGAACCTTTACGATACGCCGCCAACAGCATTCATCCGAGTCATGGCGAGTCTCTTCCTTGCAATCCTAGGGGGATCTAAAATACCCTGGGACTGGCGGAAGACCTCGTCTATCTCTTCCAGCGAGAGGCCCGTGGTCTCCGGGAAGCAAAGATACACCACTCCCGCAATAGCCGCGTTGATGACCGCGTAGACAATGTAATAGCGGTAGCCGATGTTATTGAATGCAACAGGCGTCACCTCCACAACCAGGAAGTTGGACAGCCAGAGAACCGAGTTGGCGAGCCCGCCAACCGCCGCGCGGAGATGCAGCGGCGAGACCTCGGCCGAGTAGAGAAGCGGCAGGCCCAGGAACCCAATCGGGTAAATCAGGTTGTATAGGTATAGGAAGACCGCTGCGGCGATGAGCGCCGGCTGGCTATCCTGGTAGGCAGTGGTGGCGGCGAGGACAGCCATGCAGATGGCCATGCCGATTGCGCTGGACAGCATCAGCTGGCGGCGCCCGGCGCGCTCGATCAGCCAGAACGCGACCATCCCACCGATGACCTGGCAGGAGGTCATGGCCGCAGCGAGAATTCGCGCATTTGTCGCGCCAAAGGCCAGCTTTTCCTGGAAGATCGCCGTCGCGTAAAAGGTGATCATGTTGACGCCGGAGACTTGGAAAAACATCTGTGCAGCAACAGCGATGAGGGTTCGATGCAAGGCCCGTGAGGGGCCCACGGAAAATATATCCCAGAGGCTTCCAGTGCGCGCAATGTGGAATGACTGCTGGATTTCATCTACCATCGCTGTGACCTGTGGCGACTCCACTGGATGATTCTCCAGGGCGCCCAGGGCCACGCGAGCTTCCTGTTCGCGGTCTCTCTTGATCAGCCAACGTGGCGACTCTGGCAACGTGAAAATGAAGGCAACGACAACAAGTAAGAAGACAATCTGGAGTGCGAAAGGTACCCTCCACGAGGCCGAGCTACTACCAATGAAATAGAACCCTAGGTCAATCCACAGCGCGATGGCGATGCCGCCACCGATGAAGATGCCCTCAGTCACAACATGCGCTCCACGCTTGGCGACCTTGGATATCTCAGACTGCCAGACGGGAATGGTAGCTGTGCAGCCTCCTGTGCCCAGCCCGAGGACTAGCCTCGAGACGATGAACTGCGCCAGGGAAAAGGACGAGGACATCAGGATCGCCCCAATGATAGTGATACAGGCAGCTATGAGAATAACAAGCCGTCGGCCAAGAACGTCACCTAGCCAAACGCAGGATAGAGAGCCGATACTGGCCCCAACAGTAAGCAGAGCAAGTGCAGTTCCTACAATCAAAGTCAGAATCAGGACTGCAACCATCCCAATGGCCAACTAGCCTTGTACCAGCGAGTTCTTATGTTGTACGGCGCCCTCGGTGTTCAACGTGTCCATCTGGGGAAACGTCGCAACGAAGGATGGGGAGGTCAACACGCCTCCAGCGACAGAAAGGTTGTAGCCGTAGCAGAGCATAGCGGGCGTGACGACAAGCAGGATGGTCGCTCTATTGAGCGACGGGCCTCGTAGGCCCAAGAATTGCTTCATGATTGCGACAGGCCGAGAGCAGAGAATGCAACCGTCTACTCCGGAGCAGTTCCAACTCTTTGGCGGGCGCAATCAAATTGCAGACTGTGGGCCCTAACTTATAAGCCGACAAGCGTCGTTTAGCCGAGGACCAGGCGATCTATACGAGACTATCGTGCAGCCTTTTATCGTTATCGTTATCGTTATCACGATAATGGTATCTTATCAGCCCGGCATCTGTTATCGGAGAATATGCTGGTGCTCAATACGCATAAGCAACGAGTAATGAAGTATTTGCATAGCAAATCAAGAGCCAATATGTAGAAAACAAGACTAAGAACATAACAAGTACATGGTAGTACAAAAGCCCTCATAACATCTCGAACAGCTGCCGAGAACAAGAGAAACTGAAATGACATGGCTTTGTTGCAGATTACAAAGTCATCGTCAGCCATTCCCATTTGTGACCTGCGCCTTGCCTGCCATGAATACTACTGCTCTGCTGGGCCGAATTTGCAGCTGCCAGGTCTGGTACCATCATGACCGGTGGGCTGGAAGCAGAACCCAGCACGCTGATGCCATTTCCCTGGTCTCTCCCCGGTTCCTTCACCAACTCGGACTGAAAGATTGTCGGCTTTTCGTGACTGGCAGTTCGGTCGGTGCTCGCTCCCATCCTAGCTCCCGTAGTCAGAGCTGCAGTAGCGCCAACAACAGCCGATTTCTTATTTTGTATGTCACTATTCGGAACACCCGCAGTACATTGCGGAAGCCTGGAGCGACTGTTCCTTCGCCCCCTTTTCGACGTAGACACATGCTCTACGGAGCCCCGTCGCAGAGACGTCTGGGTTGCACGCCCGGTCCGGGCAGCTAGGTTATTAGTGCCATTACGATTACGCCGTCTGATAACGTCCGTCTTCATGGACAGAGGTCGTAGGCGGCCATGTAGTTTGTAGAACAGAGCACAAGCGTTGCACAGCGTGTGGCCGTCGTGATGGTGGCGCCAGAGAGAGGTGTTTTGAGTAGAACAGTTGGCACACCTGATCGAGGTGCTGCTCTGCCCAGTATGTCCAGGATCCTCAGCTCTTGCAGCATCCATGGAATCAGATTTCGGTAATGTTTCGGAAGACATGCCGGGCGAGGTTCTAGCTCCCTGGCGTGTTGGTTGGGTGCTATCTAATATTGACGACGAGCGAGGAATTTTATGACGCCGTGGGTTCTTTTCACGGTTGCCGTCTTCAAGTCCGTCACCATTATTCCACCCGTGGTCCATGTCCATTGTGTCATCCTGGTCAAGGGCGCTATCTTCGCGACTCCGACCGTGTAGCGTTGGTGATAACTGAAAGCGGCCGGAGGACTGCGCAGTCCATGATATGTCAATGCTTAAATCGTCAGCTTCCTCTGCAGAGAGGCCCGGGCTCACGCACAAGCCAGCCGTCTCGAGGAGAGCATTTTCATCATCGTGGCTAGGACCACCAAGGAAGGTCAATGAGCCAGCGCAGGGTGAGGACACCGCGAAATCGATGAGTGAATCAAGAGCCTGGGGCATGTCGTCTTGCGGTAATTGTGGTAGAGAGGTAGCACTGCGTGGGTTTATTGTCGGTAGCGAGAAACTGGGATGACCCTGACTATACTCTTCATGGCTCACATCATTGCGTGTAGACAGCAGAGGTGACTGGCGTGTTGTAAAGTGGGACGACCACTGAGCCAATTCAGAAGTATCCTCTGGGAGATATCCTGTCTGCGACAAGAAGTCAGAACAGTTTGTAATTGAAAGCAGGCTATTGCAATTCGTAAAGGGGGCTTCCGCTATCGCCCGATGTTTATCTGGTGAGAGGGTGTAGCTGTCGGTGGTTTTGGAATCGAATACTTTGCCACTCATGGCGAGACACGAAGTTGGAGACTTTGCGGCAGTTCTGCAGCACGTAGCAGCCTGCGTCGTATTTATATCTGGCGCTCAGTCCCCGCAGATTACCGTAAAGTCTGTTTCCCCGCATTCCTGAGCCAATAGATGTATTAATACAGTTTAACTGACAAACTACTCCATAAGTATTCGAACTACCGGCCAGTCATCAACACAGCTACTCAACCCATTTGGACGACACGGTCTTGGTGGCCGTGTAGAATGGCCAGTGTGACTTTCCTGGAGCAGGCCGGTCTTGCCAGAGCCGAATCTTAGCCTGGAGCGTCTCTATATTACAGAATGTATGCTCACCTCCTAAGAAAGAGTCCTTGTTACTCGTTCGGACAGCAGTACCGTACGGTGCTGGGAAATGAGCCCATGATCTTGAGGGTCATCACTGTCATGACTCACCAACTAACGGGATATTCACTCCAACCTGTCCTACATTGACGCGGCGTTGGAACGTGTGGGCGTTTTTACCACTAGAGGTGAAAATCGTACAGCTATGGCCATCTGCACAGAATGTATTAGTACCCCAAATTCTACCTGGCGCGAGTCTCACATTTATTGTCATTGATCAATTGGATGGCCTCGTCCAGATCCCCAACCTGCATGCAGATGAGCACCGGGCCAAATATCTGCGTCTGGTAGCACTCCATATAGGTTTCGATTCCCATCAGAACAGTCGGGCCCAGGAAATTTGCACGGGGATAGTCCGGGACGTGTGCATTGCGCCCATCCAGCAGAAGCATGGCGCCCTCCTCGACAGCACGCCCAATAATGCCGACGACCTTGTCCTTTGCCGCCCGATCAATGAGCGGCCCAATCTGGGCTTCCTCGTCGTCGCCATACCCTAAAACCATGGACTCCGCCAATTCGATCAGTTTCGGTATCCATTCGCGCGTGCTGCCCACGAAGACGGCAACGTTGAGGCCCATGCATCGTTGGCCCGCGGCGCCAAATGCACTACCCGCGATCGCAAAGAGCGTTGGCATCATACCAGCATCTTCTAGAATGACTCCATGGTTCTTGCCTCCACATTCTGCCTGGACCCGTTTCCCGGAGCTCTGCGCCAGGTCGTGCACCTGCTTCGCGGCGGACTCGGACCCTACGAAATTGACGGCCTTGACCTCTGGCTGCGTTACAAGCAACTGGGCCACGGCCGCGGTTCCCTGGATAATGTTGAAAACTCCCGGTGGGAATCTGGCCTTGATTACCGCCTCTGCCAGAAGCCATGATACCGATGGCGTCTTCTCCGATGGTTTCAGAACAACCGTGTTACCGGTGATGAGGGCATACGGCGTTGACCACAGGGGGATCATGAACGGATAACTAAACGGGGTGATTGAGACGCAAACGCCCTAATAAGCTCCTTGGTCAGTTCCTTGCGGTCAGGCGAGCTAATCTGGGATACCCACCAATGGCTCGTAAACAGTCTGAAGTATCGTAGGATCGGAACCGATGTACGCACCAGCCATCTCTGGGCCAATAGAGCAGGCAGCATAGATGGAGTCAAGGCCACGGAAGACCTCTGAATCCGCCTCTGCGGGTATTTTGCCTACTTCGCGGCGCAGGCAAGCCGACTATCGGAACCCATTGGTTAGACTTGAAGGGNGCGGTTGTATTACTGTGTGGTGGCAACACATACAATCGCAGGAGCCATCTCCTTTAGGGTACCACCAAACTTCAAGAGATAGTCCCGTCGTTCAAAGAGCCCCAGGTTTTCCCAGTCCGGCTGCGCCGCCTGGGCAGCATTGACGGCATGTTGGATCTCTTGCGGAGTGCTATCCGGAACCCTCGAGCCAAGAGTTTGCGTTGCCTACTTGAATATCAACGGGATATATACAGCCTATACAGCACGATTGTCCGGACTTACCGGATCGAGAATGGTCGTCCAATCTTTCGACTTGGACATCATAAGTGTGTTGTTGATGAAAAGATGCGCCACCTTTGGATGTGCGTGCCCTCTTGAGGCATGGCCTGGGACATTTGGTCGAGCGCCGCCTGTGAACTCATTACTAGTAGTATCTCTTGACGGCAGTGTGTCATTCATGGTAGTAGGCGGCGCGAACCACCGTGAATTGGAATTCATGGTTCAGCATTTCCTGCACTTACAAGAGTGGGGGCGTTGGAGTTGAGGGGCGAACAGATTGCAGTTTTATAGGTAACTAAAGATAACTAAGATAACTAAACTTAACTACGCATTACATAACGTTTACTGGAGTTTTGCGGGGTATTCGTATCACCGGCAAGAATGCCTACTCCTGGAATAAACTCAGTAGCCTGGATAGTTATTTCCAAGTATACTATCTACCCTAGATAGTACCCAGGAGCCTTGCCATCTTATTATTGTAACCGCCATGTTCATTCCAGCGCGGTCCCAAAAAGACGATCCCCAATGTCGCCCACGCCTGGTTTGATGTAGCCCTTCTTATCCAGTTCTTGATCAGTCGCGCCAACAATAATCTCTGTGCCTTCTGGCCACGCCCCGGCAACGTTGGCGAGACCCTCTTTACTGCCCAGCAACGAGAGCAGCGTGATGTGCTCAACACCCCAGTCCCTAGTAGAGAAAAAATAAAACCATTAGTTAAATTGCTCTCGAGTTTCTCTCGGAGTCTGGATCTCAACTACTTGAGGATGTTGGTAGCCGCCTTCGCGGTACCGCCAGTAGCTACCAGCGGGTCGAGGATATAGGCCCTTTTAATGCGCGGGCTCTTTAAAGGGAGCTTATTGTAGTATTCGACGGGACGAAGCGACTCCTTTTCCCGGAAGAGACCCAGGTGGTGAACAACGACATCGGCGTCTTCAGGCAGAGCGGCGAGAAATGGATCCGCCATTGCGAGGCCCGATCGAAGGATGACAATGACGGCGATCTGCTCGCCTGGGCAAGGCGGCTTCAGAGCATATGGTGTTAATGCAGTGGTCAATTCGCGAACGAGCCGGCGCACGACCGCGGGTTTCAGCGACTCGTTACGCAGCTTGGAAATGATCCGGGATGCTTCCGCGTCGTTGACCACTCTCAGATTTGACGTCATTTCGAAGCTGTTAGGCTGGATAGTGAAGGTAGATGCAGAGTAAATCGAGGACACAGGTGGATTCTAAAGCATTATATGGCCCCATTGACGCCATTGTCCTGCTGCTGCCCTCTTCAACATACTGTCGATAAGGAGGCGATAATACCTGCCCTGGATCTTATCGAGCTTATCGTTATCGCCTTATCATCTTATCACCTTTATCGCACTTATCGTCCTTATCTCGCCTGGGAATAATATCACCTATATAGCAGAGTACGCTGGCTGAGTGTACAAACTCGCCGAAAAATTGATAGAAGACGAACAAGTCCAAGTAACACTATTCTTCGTTTTTGTGCTGCCCTATCCGGAATGGCCGACATTGAATATTTGAAGAGTCTCCAGGCGGTCCGAGAACGGGCCCAGCTGGTCCTGCAAGCCGCCTGCAAGGACGAACTCAGTCATTTCCACTACAATGCTTCGAAAATGCCAAAGGTGGCGGAATTCGTCACCGGCATTATTACTGTATGTACAGATCAGAAAATTGCAGACCCATGGCTAATGACTCGGCGCAGCGGGATTTTGGCCCGGACAAGTTCGATAGAATTCCCCCTCACGGTCGATGGCAACACTTTGATATTGGAAACGTGCCCAGGGTTGACCGTCTCACTGAGGAATGGCAAGGCACTGGATGCGATAAGCTTGAAGTCACACGCCGTCTGGTTGATCTCTTCTTTGTCTCTGTTCTACTGGACGCTGGCGCTGGGGACGTGTGGAAGTTCACTGAGCCCGGTACTGGTAAAGCATACGGAAGAAGTGAAGGAATCGCGGTCGCATCCATGTATATGATGAAAGCTGGTGCTTTTTCCAGCCAAACAGAAAACCTTCTTCGGGTTGATGGTGAGAAGTCTCTTGTTTATATATATATATATACAGTACCCGAACTGTTAACACGGACTGCTTTAATTAGGACATGGTCTGGCTGCTTTGACAACCGACACATTCAGGAAGCATTTTCAGATCAGCGCAGAGAATCCAATTCTCAGTGACACATCGCGTGTCAACCTGCTAAACAGCGTCGGTTCGTCTCTATTGGCGCTGCCGAAATTCTTCGGTCAGGACGGCCGGCCAGGACAGCTCGTTGGTGAGTTCTCTACCCATGCGCTCAAAGTAATTCTCTCTGACTGGATCTCTAGACTACCTGCTTCAAACCCGAAACGAGTCAGAACAATTGGACTTTGACATTTTGTGGTCCGTTCTGCAGGAACTCCTCCTGCCCGCCTGGCCTAAAGACCGGACTCAAGTAGCAGGGGTTCCGGTGGGAGATGCCTGGCCGCTCCAAGTTCTTGAGAGGGTTAATACCAATCAGACGGGTCGAAGTGAGGCGCTTCACATACAGCCGTTCCATAAGCTGACCCAATGGTTGGCATATTCTATTACAGTGCCTTTCCTGCGGGTTCTAGGGCTGGAGTGGAAGAATGTGGAACGGGCGACCGGGCTGCCAGAATACCGCAATGGCGGCTTGTTTATTGACCTCGGGGTTCTCGAACTAAGGGACCAGACATTGAAGCAAGGGCTAGCTTCCTCAAACCAAGATATCCCGAGCTTTGCAGCCAGCAGTGATGTCATCGTGGAATGGCGAGCAATGACAGTCGCTTTACTCGACGAGCTTCACAAGCTAGTCAGTGAGGGCCTTGGACGTCAGGGTATTAGACTGAGTCTTCCACAGATGCTGGAAGCTGGGACCTGGAAAGGAGGCCGGGAGCTCGCTGCGCAGTTGCGCCCTCAAACCAAGTCCAGTCCTATTCTGATTCAGGGGGACGGGACCCTGTTCTAACAATCATCTGAAGCCTCTATATAGAAGTCCAGATAGTATATACAAGGTTCATGGGAAGAATCAGCTTTAAAACAATCAACTCTGAAGTTAAAAAATTGTTATTTCCCTTATAAGCCAAACTCATCCGCTGGCCATTGCCATTCACTAGCTGTAACAGTTACAGGCCAGCTCCCAGCAGCACTGGGCTCGGAATTATATTTGTATTGACAAACTCGAAGGACGCGTAGATCTGTCATATGCTTTGATTGCCGTTTACTAGAGGACACTTGGCAGCAGATACTACAGAATACCATAACATTGCACCTTTTGGATGACCATCGGGGTATTGAGATACGTTAAATTATAAGTAAGGCTCAACGGCGTAGACCGCATCTCTAATCATAGCTATGTGAGGATAATAGTTCCGCGCTGAGGGAACTGTCCAAGCAGCATCTGACCAAGGAACCAGAAGATAGATGGCTTCGATGCTCGTACATTGGTTGTGATGACTAGGTAGCTATGAGAATCGAGGTTATTTAAACAAATATGAACCGCGCTATCTTGACCTCGTCTTCGCGGACATTTACGTCCATTGTGCATTTCCAAATCGACAACACTCTCAGCCCTCTGTCCCGTAGAATCTGTCGCCGAAGTCACCTAAGCCAGGATCGATATGTCTGACCCTAATTAGTATCTTTCAGCGTAATGGGGCTCTGCCTCACTACTAACTTTCTGGGAGTAAGGTCCTCATCTAGCGCTGCCGTGACTAAACGTATAGACGGAAACCGAGAGAAGACAGTCCGGACCCCGCGTTGTGATGCTAGGACGTTGACGAAGATGATGTTCTCTTCAGGAACGCCGCGAGCTTTAATGACTTCGATTGCTGTGCATGCTGAGCCACCAGTTGCCAACATTGGCTCCAGGATCAAGACCGCTGTTCAGTAAACCAATTGGGCGTCAGCCAATGGTTCATGACCTTTTCTCGTTGAAATTCAGTTGTAGGGAGAATATACTCTTAGTTTCAATTCCCGAAGGAAGCTTCGAATACAAAAGAGAAGGGAGACATGTGGTCTCGTCACGTTGGATCAATATCTTGCCAAAGCTAAGAGGACCGCTGAATGCCACGGCAGTTAGCCTGTCCTCTATACGAGTATGGAAAGGCGACAACAAGAAACATACGTGTAGCAACGGCGCACGGCATTCTCAAGACTCGCACCAGCCCGGAGTATGCTCACTCCGCAGACAGCTTGGGTCTGCCGGACACCGCGGTACGTGGTGCCCGTGGGGCTAATGACGTTCGTCTTCTCGGTTGGTAGGAGGTCGAGAGCTGCAAAGGCATATGGTCAAACAGGCATCAACCGTTGTCCCACGATAAGGAATGCACACCTGCCCCGACCAGCTGCTCTGCCACCCTTTCCACTACTTCAGCGAATCGTGGAGCCGGAGTGTCGGCGTTACGGAGTATGGTCATCAGAGAGAGAAGATGATTGTGCTGCGGGAGTACAACCACCTGAGAATGGTGGAAATCCTCTCTGCATTTAGGGGAAGCATTCCCATTGGTCTCTGTATGCCAGCTAGCTGGGATGGTTCCGTCGGACATGATGTGGAATTGGTTCGCAGTAGGAGCAAAGTAAGGGCCCGAGAAAAGAGTTGGGTCACGAATAATGATTTAAGTGAGCTGTATTTTATAAGACACCAAACGAGGCATTGTTATGCAAGAATACGCCTCGTAAGAGTGGCGCACTGGCTCTGGCATCCCTGTCGGTCACGCGAACCATCACATTCGAGTCCCTCACGGCCTCAAACCCCGCAATCATTGATAACCTTTCGGCGATGCGGAACCCTGCTAGCGGTTGATAAGAGATTAGATAGTATGCCTGATAAGTAACGTTAACAACTTGGAGCATACCTTGGTTATCACGATAGTGAGCTTTGTCTATCGCTGTTCCGGATGCAGGCAATCTGGTCACAAATTGGCAAACAATGAGCTGATATTCATATCAGTTAAACTCGATGAAAAGCCGAACAAAAGGAACTCCCCAAAACAAAGGCATTTTCAGCCTTGATTCAGGTGGCAATGCGCTTAGTTTTGGTCGTGTTTTTGCAGGTTTGCTGCGTCAAAGGTCCACTTCCTGGCCCTGTTGGTCCTATGTAGAGACCTCGAACGGCCATAGCTACAGCTCGTGGAGTCACGATGTTGTACAGTCAATTCCATATTGCTACTTCAGTCCTAACTAGACCCGTGCCTCCTGGGCTGGGGGAAGATATCTAGGTTCGAAGTAATGATTGATGTTGATAGCCAGTAGTCATGCTCAGAGTGTGCTCATATTCAAGTCAATTCAATGCCTTCACGAATACCTGTACAGACAGCGCGTGATCTTGCAAGTAAACTAACTATGAGCTACGAGAACAAGACGGAAATCCTGGAGTTTGCTTAGCTACGATGCCCATTGCATGATATGCGGTGCTGAACTTACGACTCCCCATTGTGTGTCCTCCGGATTGCCTCAGCAATGGTGATACTAACGTCCATCTGGTAAACCTTCGAGCATGACCGCGCGTGATCTGGGAGCGGCAGGGTATTCGAGACGACAAGTCTGTCGAGGTCGCTTTCCTCGATAACCTTCACCGATGGTCCGCTGAGAAAGCCATGAGTAACGACAGCAACACAGCTGCTGGCGCCATGCTCCTTGAGGATCGTGGCTGCCATCGCGAGAGTTCCACAGGTGTCTGCGATGTCATCAACAAGCACCGCTACTTTGCCGGAGACATTGCCAACGAGAATCATACGGCTCACTTGATTCGCGACCTTGCGTTCTTTATGAATCAGGGCGAGATCAACATGGAGCCTGTCGGCAATGGAAGCGGCACTTCATTCGACTTCGTTAGTACGGGCTGCAGAAGTCCTGGTGTTTCAACAGCATACCGTTTCGCGCCTCCAGCATCGGGAGACACGATGACCAAGCCATCAGTTCCGTAGTTCTGGGTAATATACTCCACCATTGTCTTCTCCGAAAATAGCTACTCATGGTATTATTCAGCTTGATCTAGGGGTCGTGCTCAAAGACGGTGGTCTCACACTAAGAGCGCAGCCGTGTTAGTATTTATATATATACCAAAGAGGATTGACCTACTTATCAACCGGAATATTGAAAAATCCCTGAATCTGCGATGCATGTAGGTCCATCGTCTTTGGATTACACGTCAACCGACCATTGGAATGAATACAGAGGGCGTTAGTACTCACTATAACGTGGTTGCAACCGGCACTTTCCAGAATATTAGCAACGAGCTTCGCCGTAATAGGGGCTCTGCTTCGATCCTTCTTGTCCTGCCGCGAGTACGGGAAGCACGGTAGCACTGCCGTAATCCGCCTGGCAGAAGCGATTTTGCACGCGTTTATCGCGATGAGGAGCTCCATGAGCATATCGTTGACGGGGGTCGATGCCGTTTGAATTATGAAGACGTCGGCGTTGCGGACTGATGCCTCAATCGTCACACAGTTCTCTCCGTTGGAGAATCGCGTGCTGCGGAGGGCTCCTAGTCCTACCGGATATCCAATCCTAAGGAGTAGACACTGTATTAGGGGCCCAACCCAAGTCTTCACATATTCAACACCGACAGAAAACGGGGAAGGTACCTGGAGCTGACCAACTTGGCCAACTCTCCATGGCCACTCCCTGCGAAGACTTTAGCGGATCCTGTGATGACAATATTTTAGATGGTACGCACCAGCAAGCAGACAGAGGTCCATCGAATATGAGCCCATGTTTACGTGAGAATTCAGAGCCCACTGTGTTTTTGGCACGCAGTATTGAGTAAGCCTCACATACACTGCTCTGACACGAACCGCCGTTTATACTGAAGGGAACTAATGCCGGCGTGGCGATGATGGCAGTATAGGGCAAGATGCGATAACGTTATCGCCAGATAGGGATATTGGTGATAAGGATGATAAGGATGGTAATGCTGATAAGATATCGCTTTATCGTCTGGATCTCAGGTGCAGGACCAAACATGATGGGAGGAATACCAGTAGGTTATGCATGACG
The DNA here is from genome assembly GCF_001890705.1 of Aspergillus sydowii CBS 593.65. Classification (NCBI taxonomy): domain Eukaryota; kingdom Fungi; phylum Ascomycota; class Eurotiomycetes; order Eurotiales; family Aspergillaceae; genus Aspergillus; species Aspergillus sydowii. The sequence continues at coordinate 92,861 of NW_024467876.1, read as the reverse complement.
AAGCTAAACCTATGGGATCTAACGTGGTAAGCCAATATCACTTCCTGCGGAACTTCTCGAGCATTTCGGAGGAGGAGGATCATACAGCAGTAGTTATACTAGCTAGGAGTAATGTTTCACTGTTGCAGAGACAGATATATCTCATATATACGCCCCGAGCCTATTGCTTCGAGAGTTAGCGGTGATATGGACAAGATATTTTGATTCTCTATGTCATTAGGAACATAGTTAAGAGGAATGAAAGGTGAGGTGTGATTTGCTATACTATATCGCGGGTTCTATTTGACATTGTATATTTAATGTTCAGCCGGCATTGCCAGCCCGACCTTTTCGTACGATACGTTCCTGCTCGCCCACTTTGATGTAACAGTCTTCAACTGAGTGTAGAAATTCACACCTGGCTTCCCGTAAAAGGTGCTGGCTCCTCCACCAGCAATGCTCTTTTTGTTCCCGGTGAATGAGAACATCGGAAGAGGCACTGGAATGGGCACATTCACGCCAACCTGTCCAGCTTCTATATTCTTTCGGAACCGCTCAGCCACCGCTCCTGAGGAAGTGAACACCGCCGTGCCATTTCCGTACTCGTTCTTGTTGATGAGGTCAATTCCAGCATCGAGTGAATCTACGTTGAAACACACGAGAACGGGCCCAAAGATTTCCTCCCTGTAGCACTCCATGTCAGGCCGCACGCCGCTGATGATCGTCGGTGCAACCCAGTTCCCGTTGGGATATTTTGCTGGCATATATCTGCGACCATCGAGGAAAATCGTCGCGCCCGCGCTCTCGGCGCCATCTATCAGATTCTCAATCCGCGTCTTGCTCTCTGGAGTCACAACAGGGCCAAGATCCACACCGTCCTCGAAGCCGGCGTCCACGCGAAGAGCCCTCGCACGCTCCGCAAGCTCAGGAAGCCAGTTTATCGTCTCCCCGACAAACAAAACAACAGATAACGCCATGCAGCGCTGACCAGCAGCACCAAATGCCGCGCTCACGATAGACGCCAGGGCCTGATCTTTGTCGGCGTCGGGCATGACAAGGGCGTGATTCTTCGCGCCCATATTTGCCTGTACACGTTTTCCATTCGCAGAGCCCCTTTCAAAGATATACTCGCCTGCTTTATTGCTTCCCACAAAGCTAATTGCCTTGATTTCAGGGGCATCGAGCAGGAAGTTGACGGTGTCATGGGTGCCATGGACAATGTTGATAACGCCTGGTGGGAATCCAGCCTTCTCGGCCAACTCAGCGAGAATCATTGCTGCCCCTGGAACGCGCTCTGATGGTTTGAGCACAAGTGTATTTCCTGTGATGGTTGCAATTGGGCTGCACCACAAGGGTACCATGGCTGGGAAGTCTGTCTTATGTGGTGAGTGGGTGTCCGCAGAGTCTGTTGGATAATGGACTTACTAAACGGGCAAATAGCGGCAACAACACCGAGCGGTTCTCTATACGTCCTCGTTTCCATGTCTTTGGCAACCTCCAACACTTCTCCTTTCATATATTCAGGCCCAGAGCAAGCAGCTTCAGCAACCTGCAAGCCTCGCAACACATCCCCTCTTGCATCGGCAAGCGTCTTGCCCTGTTCCAGCGTAATGATTGCAGCGATCCTCTCCTGATTCTCTTTTATCAGACCGACATAGCGGAACATGATTTGCTGCCTAGCAATCACTGCCATTCCCCGCCAGACAGGGAATGCCGCCGCAGCAGAAGCAATCGAATCCTCCAGTTCGGCCGCTGTCATTTGCGGAACTCGTGTGACCAGGTTGTTGGTGGCGGGGTCTCGCACCTCGGTGAAACTCTGGCTGGTCGAATAACGGAATTCATTATCAGTGAAGTACGGCGTGTTCTTAGGGTTGATTAATTTATCGTGAGAGTATGGAGGATAAAGCATGTTGGTCGGCTGGGCCATGTTTCTGGGCTTTTACGAGGAACGATTTGTAAAGGTCGGTATTCATGGGATGCTACACGAATTCCGGCAATGCCCTCTTTAAATCACATCACGCTCAGGTAAATACCAAAACGAGACATTATGTATAAGGTATCATCGTATCGCACTATCGACACTGCTTGCATGCCATCAAATTAGACGACCAGGTGGATGTTTATCGATAAGCAAGTATATCGATAAGATAACGATAATACAGATTAGATAAGATAGACACAGGCATATCATTGTTTCCCACTGCACCGATCTGCTGGAATGCTAAATGACACTCTTAGTTTGCGAATGGTCGAGGGTATGAAATGTGTACTGGTATTGTAGTCACTGGCTGATTATAAATAAGAGTCAGTCCGGGTATCATTCAACCCTTTTCGTTCCTCATCCGTCCGTTCTTTTGCTATTACAGTACCCAACCTTAACCCTAAACCCGCCAAAACGATGGGATCGAATCAGCCGACCGGACCAAGCGGACAGAATGGGGATTCGAGTACCGATGAGCGCATCATCGTATGTTTGAGGCTGATCGACCCCACGAGAACAGCAAGCTAACATCCGGAAACAGTTGACGACCTACCCCGGGCAGAGTGTGGTGAACCCTGTGCCACTGAAATGGGGAGCTGCAGATCCGCAGGAGCGTGGGCCCGTCTTGGTTTCTCGGGCGTCAAAGACCATCACGAGGCGCAATGCAATTGGAGCCCACGGTGGAAGTTACTCTGTCTATAATGCTATCGCTGTAGCTGCTGGGGACCTGCCGCGCAATTTCCAGCCCAGCTTCGAGAATACGCATCCGACGTTCAACTTCCCGCCTCAGCAGACATGGGGAGACAAGTCCAAAATCGTTGCCATGGATCCTTTCGGCCACGAAACGACGAGGCTCTTCAAGAGCCATCTAGACTCCGGCCTCGATGTCCGACCAACAATCGCTGTCACAAGAGCTACCATGCGGCTGGCCGAAGTTTCCCAATCTCTCAAAGAAGGCAATCTCCGGGTGGACGGGGATATAATTATCAGCAAGGAGGGAGACGTCCGCGTCACCAAGGCAGCTGTCGAGCCCGTCTGGTACCTCCCAGGGGTCGCCGAGAGATTCGGCATCGACGAGGGCACCCTCCGCCGCACCTTATTTGAGCAGTGTGGTGGGAGCTACCCTGAGCTCATCACGCGCCCTGATATTAAAGTATTTCTGCCTCCTATTGGGGGACTGACGGTGTACATCTTCGGCCCACCTGAGCGTGTGTCCGACCCGAACTTCAAGCTCACGCTCCGTATTCACGATGAGTGCAACGGCTCGGATGTTTTCCAGTCGGACATTTGTACCTGCCGGCCTTACCTGGCCTTTGGCATTGAGGAGGCGATCAAGGAAGCTCAGAACGGTGGATCAGGAGTCACAATCTATTTCCGAAAGGAGGGACGAGCCCTTGGTGAAGTAGTCAAATACCTGGTGTATAACGCACGCAAACGTGGTGGCGACACAGCGGACAAGTATTTCGCCAGGACCGAGAATATCGCCGGTGTGAGAGATGTAAGACGTCTTCCCTTGGGCGCCAGCTAGAAGGTCTCACACTCTATCAGATGCGCTTCCAGGCCCTCATGCCTGACATTCTCCACTGGCTCGGGATCAAGAAGATTGACCGTATGCTTTCCATGTCGAACATGAAGCATGACGCGATAGTGGGGCAGGGAATTCCGATCCTCGAGCGGGTTCCCATACCAGACCGTGAGTTGGGTGCAGCAGCAGCTTCCATCAGAAACTAATTAGTTGTGGCAGACATGATCCCCCAGGACTCTCGCGTGGAGATTGACGCAAAGATTAATTCCGGGTACTTCACCACGGGCAAGAAGCTCACGGATGAAGAACTGTCCAAGATCGAGGGTCGTGGATGGCAAAATTGGGAAGACGTCGCCCATTAGGTTGGTTGCTGTGCTAAAACTAGAATTACTTCTACCACAGATGGATAACTTGACTTGGTTATTTTAGGGTTCCGAACAAGTTGAAGCTGACCTCCTACATAGGCATGGAACATCATTCTCACTCCTACCACTTAGTCGTGGGTCTGCGTTTGTAAGAATTGTTTATTTGTGAATAACCAAACAGCCAGGATATGGTTATAGTCTGAATGAATCACTTTGTTAACTAATTGAGCAAGTAAAGGCTGTAAATTGACTTTACTCGACCATACATGCCACCGCCATTCCACCCCAAGCGCCAGCGGAGTCAGGTCTGGTGGTTAAGGTACGAAAAGCACTAGGCCAGGCTGAAGCCCTGAGTCCATACGACCTCTGTTGGATAAACAATAAGCGCGACACAGCCTTCGCCGAAATCCGGCGATTCGTCGGCGAAGTCAGTGAGGACCGCATGGACAACCAAGAGCACAGACGCCGTTGACCGAGGAAAGATCTATTTCCCTTTTCGATGTTCAGCTTGCCCGCTTCCTGTTTTGGTGATATGGTCGGCCATCTTCTTGACGAGATGCAGTGCAGTTTGTAGGAAGAACAAGGACTGGAATGTGGGTGGTCTCTCGTTTAGGATTGTTGAGATTCCCCACTATCCGTGAACCAAGAGGGGAGCGCCCGAGATAATTTGTAGTTTCCAGATGAGCAGGATTGAGCGCATATGTCAATGCAGGTTTATATTAAATTTGTCAGTCTGTGTGTCACAACTCGCCCGGATCTCTGCAGACCAGCCCACGCTGCGGGGCTGATGGTCCAAATAGACCACCCACGACGTGAGATAATCTGATAATCTGATATCCTTCCGCAAGGGAAATATAGGCTGTCCAATGGGCCCTTGCATGTTATGCTTGGCGCAGTGATGTAACCCACATGACATAATCTTGATCAACACAGTTTGTGCTTTGACCATTTCCACCAGATCCGCCGGACAACAAGGTGGTCGGAAGAGGCCGCGTTATAAGAAGTCGACTTGGCCGAGGCTACTAATTGTTCTCTTGCGTCCATGACCGGTGAGGGTTCAGCAGGGGAGCCATCAAGATCGGGATGATGTCAAGCAATACGGGTGCCAAAGACGTGTCCGCCACTGCTGAAGCCGTCGGCGGCGGAAAAGACAGCCACCAAGTGCCCCGCAACAGAGACCCGGTGGTGGTCAGCCAGCAGGAGGTCGATGACACGACCTTCTTCTACAACACCAACAAGGACAACGTTCGGCCTCTTACCCCCGAAATCGAAGGCAAAATCATCCGCCGGAACTTTTGGTTTCTGCTCGGGCAGACGTGGTGGATATCCTTCCTGATCCACCTGGACAAGTCGTCACTATCGTCTGCGAGCACCATGGGAATCTTCAGAGATGTTGATATGACAAAGAACGAGTATAATGTACTCTTTACGCTTTTCTATGTTGGTTACTTGATCGCTCTCTGGCCTGGTGCTTGGCTGTCCCAACGAGTCGGCCACAAGCAATTTATTACTGCTTCACTTTTCCTCTGGGCTGTTTTGATAGGTGTCCACCCGGCTGTCCGGACGGGCAGGCAGTTGATGGCTGTACGCTTCCTGCTAGGAATGGTAAGCCTGGCATCCTAAGAGTATATTTGAATGGTTGCTAGAACTTATATACAGACAGAGTCACAGGTCGTGCCGTCCACGGCTATCCTCCACCAGGCATTCTTTCCCCCGAAGAAGAGCCCCTGGGTCCAGTTGCTATGGTGGACGGCCGGGAGTCTAGCGAATGTCCTTCTTACTATGGTTGCCTACAAGCTTCTCAAAGATGAAAGCAGCGGTGAGCTTGCTGGCAGTCTTTCCTCCTGGAAATGGCTTCACATTATGTGTGCCATAATAACATTCATGATCTTCGTTCCTCTTGTCCTCTTTCTCCCGAATTCGCCTGTAGAGGCAAAGTGGCTTTCGACTGAGCAAAAAGTCCATACAATCGAAATTATTCGCAAAACACGCGCGGGCATCACAAATTCGACATTCAAATGGCCCCAAGTGCGTGAATGCTTTACTGATGTCAAGACTTGGTTATTTATGTATGTGCTGCCCCCGCCTTAACCTATTTCTTGCTGATAGCCGACTGATATGGCAGATTTCACATGTTCTTTAATGAACTTCCAAGCAATACCTCAGCACAGGTACCCCTGATTATTGTGGGCTTTGGCTTCACCCCTGCTCAGAGTGCACTTTTCAATGTTGCAAAGCCTCTTTGGGGTTGTGCATTGCTCCTTGTCTCAGCCGCAATGCTATATGGCACAGACCTTGGTACAGGTTACACCTGTGCAATATCGTATCTTCCCTGCATCATTGGAGGTATTATTGAGGTTAGTATTGGCCCGGAGCCTACTCATTATCTGTTGCTGACCAGCAAAACGCACTGCAGCTTTCCTCTCCCTGGTCGAACAAAGTAGCCTTGGTAGTAGGGACACAAATCTCATCATTCAAGCCCTCCTATCTTCTCGGCCTTTCGTGGGCCGGAACGACTACAACAGGTCATACCAAGAAGGTATGTCTCATGTCGTCATGCGTCGTTGCCGCAGCTGTCGCCAATATGATTTCACCAGAGTGAGTGTTTAACTCCACCTGCACTTAGACAGGACCGGCCGGCTAATTCTTTGTTAGGTTCTGGCAGTCAAAATATAGCCCGCGATACGTGCTGCCCTGGTCATTCATGACGGCCTTTTGGATAATCTCGCCCAGCATGTGTCTTGTTATTCGATTTTACCTTAAGCGCGAAAACCAACGACGAAAGCAGCTCCTTGCCGAGCAGGGTAGCGAATCCGAAGGCGACGAGGTGCTCGACGCAGATGGTGAGATTGTCAAAGTTGAGGGTACAGATTTGGACCAGACGGACCGGCAGAATCTGAAATTTATCTATCATCTGTAATCCAATCACGCTGTCGAGATTCTGTTAATGTCTATATTAATAGTGACATGGGTGAGAAGGCGCATGGACAGATCAGTGTCTACTAAGAGCTAGAAAGTTATTCCAAGACAGAGTCACGGGGGCTAGGTATATTTCTAGTGAATCTAATATCGACGTCCTCGTATATACTATACGCATATATAAGAGTAATAGACAAGGAGTAGAATGAATGCTTTATACTACAGTGGCTGTTTAAATAAATGTGTTGAAATAAATATATATGTGAATTTATTCATTATAGTAAGTCATATATATAAATAATTAACATCAGCATCCCAGAGAGAACGCATTGTAGAGCTCCCCAACCTCTCACAATGTTCGTGCAGCACTGGTCTATGCCAGAGACTTGCACTATCCGAGTTATGCTGAGTGAGGTGGATGCGAGGTGAGAAGGCGGGAATCTGGCGGGAACTTGGGCGCTTTCAATTTGCTTCGGACAATGGGTTGAATGTAAACGTTCGCCGGACTTATTAAGGTCCTTCTGAAGTAGGGAATGACAGAACATTCAAGTCGGTCAGGGTAAAATAATAGGCTCTCTAGTCTCGAAGCTGGTTTTGGCCGTGCTGTGAACCTCCTTTCCCCTCCGGCGAAACCACACAGCAACGGAGAAGCATACGATTCCAGCCGCATATGCGCACCCAGCAAATGAAATCAATCCCCAGTATTCCCCATTACAGCGGTGAAGGATTTCCCCTGCGATTGGGACCCCAGTCAAAGCCCTATGGAAGGAATTAGCAATAAAACCAATATAAGTAAGCGAGTGCCACCTACCCGAAACTAACAATGGTATACACTGTCGTATAATACCGACCATAATTCTCAACCGGACACAATTCGCCGACACATACAGGTACGAGGCTAATATTGCTTCCGCTCGCGAAGCCAAATAACACCGAGAATATAATGACCGCGACAATGTTTCCGGCTGCCGGCATCCAGACAGCCAGCACAGAGACTAGGCATATGATGTTCGTTATAATCAGTGTGTTGAATCGGCCGATCTTATCTGCTACAATCCCCGGTAACCATCGACCGGGGAATGAGCCTGCGTTCAGGAAGACTACCATCAGGTACGCTGTTCGCCGGTCGATACCTGTTTCCAGGGAGTACGAAGCGATATACTCAAGCGGGATGAAGAAGCCCCACTCAATGAAGAACACACCCATTGTGGTGAGAGCTAAAACAGGATCCTTGAGGATAGAAAGATCAGGCAAAAACACCTTTGCTGAGGGCGGTTTGGGTGGGAGATTCGCGCGGACGAGCACCACGCCCGGGATCAACAGGACGAGCGTAATCAGACCGATTACTCGAGTCGCCCACGCGAATCCAATCCTTGGTGCTAGAATCTCGAGTAGAAGTGGAAATATCACGCCCCCGATGCTGCCCCCTGACAACGCAAGCCCCGTTGCAGCGCCACGTCTGCGGCAAAAGTAGTGGCCGATAGACGCCACAGGGACAATAAAGATGAAGCTGGTGCCCATTCCACCAAGAATGCCAATGACAACGAGAAAATTCCAGTACAGCGTGCAGAAACCAATACAGACGAAGGTGATAATGAGCAATGCAGACCCGATGCACATTAGCAGCAGCGGACCGCGCGAATCGAAAATAGGACCGATCTGGATGCCGCAGAAGAAAACCATGAAGTTGTAGATACCAAAGATCCACCCTATTTGGCCGGCGCTCATGGACGAGAGTTGGTGTTCTGAGACCCAGGCTTGGTAGATGCCGATGCTGTTCATCAGGCCCAGTCCGCCCATTATCGAACTGAAACTTCCAGCCACGACGAGGTTGGCCCGCAGGCCGCCTTCTGGGTACCTGTCTCCATTGGCTTCGGGATCGTGGTGCATTTTAGAGAAAAGCAATGGTGGTATAGGTAGGAGTTGGTATGGCCAGATCAAGCTGAACAATAATGCGAGTTAGCTAACAGCTGGGAGCATGGGTTCTCTTATAGCTCCCAAAGGAATGCCATATTGTGCCCAATTTAGGAACCCCTCATGCCCTCGGAGGTCGCCCGCTCAAACCGGGCAGCTGTCACATCTACCCTGTTCATCAGCCAAAGCAATGGGCGGTATACTAGCACTTGGGTCTGCTGTCACCGATCTGCTCGCTGATCCGCCGAAAGCACAAGGCCAGTGATCTGCAGACTCGGCGAATTCGAGTGGGACTGTTTCATGTTGATTTTCGACATTGACAGTTGAAACAATGCCAGCCGGTGAAGGTGACTACATCATGCAGTAACTATCCATGAATGGCGGAGGAATTGGGCAGCACCTGTATTCTGTGGTGGCGAGTTCGGCGAACGGTTCAAGGAAGGGCTTGGCGATAGGTTATAGAAGCTTCGAGCCACATCATGTCCGCAGTTAAACACAATATATCCACCATCCAGTGGTGGGGCTATGACCAAAGGGCTCAGCTAGGCCTTAGAAGGCCTCCCATCGACTCCGGCATAGTTGCCTGCCACCAACGGAGCGGCACTTGCACTTACACCTTGTAATCTAGCAATAACTCCGCGCGACAGGCCACCAGGTTTCAACCTCCTAGCTGCTTGCTAGGTACTGCTAATTCAACATCCGTCTCTGGACGGTCGGCTACCCATTCACATCCAATTCCACTCGTCTTCTTCCTGCCAGAGGACACATTAGGGTTAATGAGGGCATTCCGGTTAGTCCAAACATGGCCAGCTTTCATTCTGTTTGCCAGTTCGGCTGCCTTTTCAACATCGCAGGACTAAAGTCAATGTATTGTTAGAATTCGTACATATCACTGTGTTCAACTGGTAGAATTAGGGCCAGAGAGTCCACGAAAGCCACGCCCACGCTATACAATAGGAAATAGCACAACATGGGAAGATTTAAAAGATCCATTTACAACTTGTCTGATTTGGATGCCAACCACTTCTGGGGATCTAAAGTTTCGCCGCCTTGTCCTGCTTGAGCTCCACCAGTGCTTGCTCGCGCAGCACTTTGCGTAGGATCTTCCCAGATGGATTTTTCGGAATCTCATCCACGAAGATCACCCCGCCTGTGATCCGCTTCGTTGGGGAGACCTCGTCAATCATAAAACGCAAGACATCATCTACTGTGGTAGACTGCCCCGGTTTCAAAACAACGTACGCTCGAGGACATTCGTCGTTGTTCCTAGTTTACCATGTAAGCGTGCACGCTACCAGAGGAGCGATCGGGGTCCTCATTATACTCACATCGTTATGCCGATGACGGCGGCATCGGCGATGGCCGTATGAGTGAGAAGAAGGGCTTCTAGTTCCGCAGGGGCAACCTGATTGCCTTTTACCTTGATCAACTCCTGGGCATTCGTCAGATAAATTTCACTCGAGAATTCCACTTCGAAGCAATCTTCCTTTGCGTGCCACGAAGGTCTAACTTACCTTGATTCTGTCTACTACATAGAATTTGCCGTGATTGTCCACGTAGGCAATGTCCCCGGTCTTCAGCCACCCATCCTCCGTTTTAGTCTCTCTCGTTGCGCCTGGATTGCGCCAGTAGCCCTTCATTACATTGGGAGCACGCACCCACATCTCACCACGCTGGTTCCGTTCCACAATTTCAGTGACCCCGTCCTCGGCCATGATCTTCAGCTCACAGTTGGCAATAGGCTCGCCAACTGAAGTCGAGGTACTGACTTCTCGCGGGTCCCATTTCACCACGGTGCAGGTTGCCCTATACAATGATTTGTATGTCAGAATTCCGTTGCCGATTGTCCGCCTCAATTTCTTGTCCACCGGAACAAAATGGGATACATACTCAGTCATTCCCCATCCCTGTTTGACATTTATTTTTCCCGGAGGCCATATACTCTCCACCTCAGCACAAATCTCCCGCCCCAGCGGTGCGGCACCACTGGTGACCACTTCCACGCTGCTCAGATTGAAACGTTTGACGACGTTGTTTTTGTTTTTGGCTAAAGCGACAGCAACTGGCGGTACAAGAAAGAGGTCGGTAATGCGGTATCTTGCTGTGTACTCGAGCATTTGCGTCAAGTCAAACTTTGGCATGACATACACCGGCGTATTGCGATAGAGCGCGGAAGCAATGAAAATGGTTTGAGCCATGGCGTGGTACATGGGTAAAAAGCAGAGCCACCGGGCACGAGCCCGCTTTTCCAGGTTGCCCTCACCCAGGCTCAAATTATGTGTAGCCTGCAGCACATTGGCAACGTAATTTTTGTGCGTAATTTCAACACCCTTGGGGCGGCCGGTTGTGCCGCTAGAGTAGTTGAGGGCGAGAGTTGTGTCTGCTAGCTGAGGTGTTGACAGCTCCTCCCATGCAAAGCCATGCGCCTCCTCCGCTGTCGCTACCAACTCGGACCAGTGTCGACATCCCTTCTGCAGTACACCGTCGTGTTGCTCGAGAAGATTCTCAAACACAAAGACTTGGTCTGTGCTCAGCCCCGCCATATGCGCGGCCTCAATAGCAGTATCTATGCTGGATGGTGCACAAAGAAGATATTTCGCTCCGCTGTCTTGAAGCTGGTATGCCAGCTCACGGGCCACAAAACGAGGATTGGCGCCTGTAAATATGCCCCCTGACATGATAATCCCCATGAACACCACAGGGAAAAATAAGTCGTTCCCCGAAAATAACAACACCCGATCACCTTGCTTCAAACCGGACTTGCGCATGCCCATCGCGACCCTTTGGCACCAAAGGCGAAAGCCATGTGCCGTGAAATAGCGCGTCTCTGGGTTGGCGGCATCGAGGAAACACCGGTGCGTATCCGAGAGAGGTGCAGTTGGAGAGGTCAAAAGTAGCGATGCAAGGTGTGTGTTGGGGATATCAATTGCCCATCTTGATTTATACGGCATGGCGACGTTGCTGCTTCGAAAAACTGCTATGGGCCTCCTCGGTGGTACACAGGTAACGGAATGTAAGAATGACTGCTCATAAACGACTGTTCTACGTCTTCTGATATAGATATGCTCTGTAAACAAGTCAATGGACGCGTGTGGGTCATTGATAAAGCCCTACAACCAGAAATCGATTGCCTCGGGTGATCTGAGCCTCGGTAGCCTCATCCCCGCAGGCCCAAGAGCTGCCCCATTCGGGTTTGGTACACCGTTGGACCTCGAGATTGAAGTAATACGGTGGCTAAGTCGGCTGCATGCCGGTTGACTGGGTCTGCTCAATGAGAAGGATACTTTTCCGTTCTACCGCATTCGCCACTCTAGACGTCGACCCACGGTGAAGGTCCCCCTCCTTCCAACATATCATCTACTGCGACAGTTAGACTGTCGTAATAACCGAGCAAGCTAAATCCTCTTTATGTTAAACCATGTGGCTTCGCCGAGGCAGATATGAATGCTGTCGCCAGACTATTTTCTGAAATCGGATCACTCAGCCCGCTCCAAATACGCGAGCTCACCCCGGAACTCCCTGGCTCGAAAATGAACTATACCATCATGATGCAGCAGCTTGGTCTCCCGCAGTTGGCCACCACTATCGTCGACGAATTGGTTAGTTGGCTCCGGGAACAGGAGGTGCTTGGGTACATGGCACGCGATGACGAGCACAGGAACACCGTCGCCATCAATATTGGGGGATTTCTGACCAGACAGGGTCGGCTGCAGGAGGCAGAGGGCTTTCTGAAGAGAGTCCTCGCCCAACTGGAGGGTCTCTCGCACGCACAGATTTCAGCCGCCAAGACAAATCTTGCGGGTTGTCTCAGAAGGCAGCTTCGCGATGACGAGGCTAATGCTCTATACCAGGAGATTGACGCCGATCCATCCGACCCTGTTCGTTCGAGGGTTCATTCAAAAGGGGTTTTCCGTATTGGATAGCTCATAGTATTAGTACCGGACTTCGAAGACCTCATTGATTTTCTTACCCACTTACTAACTTGGCAAATAAGGTGCGAGTCCTGTCTGATATATATAATTGCAGCCTGAACCCTAAGATCGCGCTAGACCGCGCCACGGATCCAACCAACCAAGCAATGAATCGGCAACCAACAACGGGCACCCACTGCCGAGTTGGAGACGACACGATACTGCTTTACATAATTAACTACCCCAGACTGCGAATTGGCAGGGTTTCTTCTCCGCTCCCTGCTCCCCGCATTTCATTCTCCACCCTGAACTCCGCGGGTTTTGATTTTCAGGATGGCTGGTGATGGCAACGACACTTGCGCCCGTAAACGAAAGCGTGAAAAGATTTCATTGGCATGCACTCCATGCAGGCTTCGGAAGGTCAAATGCGATGGAATCCGACCTGGTAAGTGATATCTTGTTGCAAACACGAAGAAACCTACCTAAACGCAGTGGTAGTTTGCACAGCCTGCATGAGAAGGCGTGACAAGCGCAGGTCCTGTGAGTACGATGATAACAGAGACGGTCGAGAAACCTCTGGAGACAGCACCTCAGGCGTGGATGAGGACTGGCTTTTCTCGCGCCATCAAACATGTCAAAACCAACTCTCACCACTGTCTGGCCAGGGTAGCATCGGTGAACGAGGTCAACCAGGTCAGAGGGATATCTTGCAGCAGAATAGCGATACATCCGTAATGGATGAGACACCACAGCACTGCGACACCAACTACGGTATCGAATCAATGACTGGTGCTGCAGGAGCCCCCGGCGCGGGATTCTTTGGCAGTAGCTCCGCGAGCGTTTTTCTGGAACAGGTCAGAGCGGCCATCAATGCAAAGGTAGCAGGCTACGCTTCTGTTCCAGAGAGCAGAGCGTCTGCAGGGGCGGTAACCGCCTCAGTCGCAGGCAGGGCTCCTTCGCACCAAACATGCGAATACGTGGATTATGAGCTACCGTCAAGACGAAATGCGGATAGTCTTGTTTCTCGGTACTGGGAGGTCATCCATCCACTATACCCATTTCTCCTTCGGCAAACGTTTGACAAGTCATACCACCGTATCTGGACTGGTATGCCACTCGATGGAGACGAAAGGACATATCTGTGCTTGCTCAACTCCATTTTCGCCCTGTCCTCGTGCATTACGGATAGCATACCTATCACGCAGAGGATATCTACTTCCAAAGTATACTTTCAGCGGGCGCGAGATCTGCTCAGCTTGACCTTTTGGGAGTCCGGCTCGATTGAAACCGTACAGTGCTTGCTGATAATGGCGCAGTATCTGCAGAGCACAGATGACGTCCACCAGTGTTGGATGTCGGTTGGCCAAGCTGTCAGGATGGCTCAAGAAATGGGATTACATCTTCCGGAGCCGGCCTGGCTCGATCAAAGTCTACAAGAAAGGGAGCTGTTTAGGAGGATCTGGCACGGCTGCATATTGATGGACCGGTGAGTCAACTATTTTTCAAAGATCTTTGAGTGCTTCAGTAACAATAACATACAGCTTGGTTGCAATGACGCTGGGTCGCCCGGCAATGGTCTCCAGGACTGTGGCAGAGGCGAGACCATACCCGTCCATCACAGACGAGGAGTTTCTGCTACATGATATTACGCTTGCCTCTGCCCCGCCCACAGAAATACCGCCACCTCTCGCTTTTTATATAAAGATTTTAGAGCTCTATTCCATAGTCGACGACGTCCTAGCGGCCTTGTATGTGGGAAACGATGCGATACGGAGAGGTCGGACTAGGCCACAGCGAGCGGACTTGCACAACACGGACATGACAAGCATCGTACGACTCGATAAGGAATTAACGAATTGGTCCAACGCTTTACCCCTTCATCTTCAGCCCTCGCGGCCCGAATCTAGGTTGAACAACACCATTCGCAGACAGTCAATTGTATGCCGAGCAAGGTACGGACCAAACGCGATATTATTACACAATACTCCTCTGACCTACGAGAAAAAACAGGCTGTTACATGCAAAGATTCTCCTATTTCGACCTGTGTTTTCTTTGTTCTGCCTGTCAGATACACAGTCAGATGAAACTGATCCACACGTGGAAGAGAGCTTGCACCAGTGGATGATCCTCCGCTGCTCGATTCTATGCCTACAAGCTGCCCATGAGCTCATTGACTTGATCTTTACAAATTTCCCACGCGATGGGACCATAGGATCACTGCCGTCCTGGTGGTACAATACGTTTTGTAAGTCCATCCAAGTATCGCCTGTCACCAAGGCCCGAGGCTGTCTAACAATGCTACCAGACCTTTATAGTGCTGCCACTGTTCTTTTGGCAGCTCGGCTTCATCCGCGTCTTCACGACTCAGATTCAAGATACACCAACGCTGTTTCCTGGTCCCATGTAATTCAAATACTTGAGGCCATCGCGCCGATGAGTGAGTCAGCGCACAAGTGTGCTATTGCGCTAGAGATCTTATCAACGACCATAACCCTTGCCATGGACGACGAATCACAAACTGCCCTAGGCCCCAACAATAATAACTATGAACGGCGGCCAGATGCGACCTTGAATAATGCAGATGTCACGGCACATGGAATAGCCAGCTTTTGTGAAGCAGGAGATCTGACTGATATCAACGATCTTCTATTGGATATGAGCGACATGTCATGGCTCGACAGCATTCCTGCTCATCTATGATAGACTGTACAGGGGTTGAATCATTGTATTCGATACAACATACATTGGCATCACCATTGAAGCAACTATATTGCTCTTTGCATCCGCTCGGAGTTAGAGGGGACATATCTACGTTATGTTGTAATGTTAGTGTGGGTTGTTATGATTCTATGTTGATATTTAGCCTTCAAATATCGGATTGCCCCTGTGAGCATTCCAGACTCTATACCATTTTGCTCTATGAACAGGTATCGTAGTTTCGAGTCTTGCCTCCAGTTATAGCTCCGCCTTCACAAAAGGCATACCGGTACTTTCCCCTGCGATCATTCCCACCTCCATTGAGTATCGGTCCCATTGTAATAACAAGGCCTTCAGAACCTTCGGCATTAGATCCCCTAGGTCATTTGTTTCCCCAGGGTCCTCTTTCAAGTTATAGAGCTGCCACTTCTCTGGTCCATACGGTTTAGGGATGTAAACCGCTTTATAATCGCCTTGTCTTATGGCCTGTCTGCCATAAAGTTCCCACCCCATGACAAAGTCATCGGGGTGAATACGTTTCGTGATGCCCTGCAAATACTGAACCCAGGACTTGCCGCGCATGGGCTCGATTGGCCGCCCTTTATACATTGCTCCCGGATGATTGGCACCGGCGAGCTCCAGAATAGTTGGCATGATGTCCATCACTGTACTGAAGGAATTGTCAATCCCCCCTTGCGTAGTCGCCAGCTGCGGGTAGTTGAGAATAAGCGGTACCCTCACACCACCCTCCGTGGTAAAGAGTTTGTATAAACGGCTGGGTGCGGTCGCAGCCGAGGCCCAATGAGGCCCATACCAGACAAAAGAGTTCTTCTTACCCATGTTGTCCAGCGAATTGTCGTAGTACTTGGCGATATGGTCGTGCACATCACCTTTAATCAGCGGAATAGCCTCGAGGAGTAGGCCTTCGGCGCCGTTATCTGACATAAAAAGCACCACCGTGTTTTCTAGCTCGCCCGTCTGTTCTAGGTGGTCAAGCACACGTCCAATTTGCCTGTCCATATTCTGTACCATGCCCGCAAAACACTCCATGGTCCGAGACGAGAGTCGTTTTTCTTCGGCGTTCAATGTGCTCCAGTCTCTGGATAGGTTCTGGCCCCCAACCGCAACAACGTCATGGGGGACAGTATGATCAGGAATCAAACCAAGCTGCTTCAGCCTCGCTAGCCGCCTTTGTCTGAGGATTTCCGGGCCGTCGTCGTAAACGCCTCTGTAATCCCGAATGTCGTCCTCGGGTGCTTGTAGTGGCCAATGTGGCGCACTGTAGGCGAGATACGCAAAGAAGGGCTTGGATTTAGTCTCTTGATTTTGTGAGCGGTCGGAAAGGTACTCGATGAGTTTACTGGTGAACCTTTCCGAGGAATAGAAATCTTGACCCAGGTCTTCTGGGGCGATATGCTGATCGTCTTCTGTATAGAACACATCGATTTTTGACATGATAGATGGCTTTTTCTCAGCCTCCTGGAGCTGAGGCTCCCAGCCGAAGTGATTTGCGGCTCCCTTGTGTAGGATCAGCGTCTTGATTTGTTGTAGTGGAATAGGGCCAACCCACAGTGAGTAATGTGTAAGAACGATCAAAGCCTCTCCTGCAGGGCCATCGATCAGGTGTCAGGCCAAGGTGCCACTTTCCCGACATCAGGGTGTGATAACCATTGTCTTGGAGGACCTCTGGCAGAGCAGCAACTCGATCGTTCAAATACCCCTCATACCCTGGCTGGCTTTTCTGGTTGTCTTGCATATCCTCGGCCATCGACCCCAAGCCGGCGATATCTATATTAGGAGATGTCAGAGACGGCTGATTTAGCTCAGTGAAGACAACGGCTACATACGATTATCAGTGCCGCTCAGCAACATCGATCTCGTCGGAGAGCATGCAGATGCAGCGTGAAAGTCTGTGAAGCGGGTTCCTCCCCTGGCAAGTCTGTCGATATTGGGCGTCCTGATCTCTCCGCCATATGCACCCACGTCCGAAAAGCCAAGGTCGTCCGCGACGATGACGAGGAAGTTCGGTCGTTTCGTCATGGCGGTTTAAACTAGTGTCCTTATTCGTGTCGTTTTTCACCACAAAGTGGTTTTCCCGTCGAATGGATAGAGGAATCGCACGAGGCAGAGCTCCTCTTATAAAGTGTTTAGAGAGGATGAGGGCGCATAATATATTAACCTATATCCTAGAGCGAGCGACCTGGCGCGTTTATTGGAAGGCTGAAAACCGAGGACAAGGTATCCGAGCGCGCTCCGTTGCGCGATAATGTCGGAAAACCAAACTATGTATGGCAACGTCATTGATACTCTGCTTTATGCAGAAGTTCGGATCGATATTCGGGGAAACGTGAAGACTGCTCTGCTGTTCCGAACTACGGGCCTTGAAGCTCGGAACCACCTTGGAGACCAAGGAACTGTTCGCCCAATTATGTTCTCATGCACAGGCCCGATTCTCCAAATTAAAAACCTCGGAGGCTGTTCTCGGGGCGCTGAGATGGGACCGTGCGAGTCCATTCCGAACTTGAACCGGACTGAATTAGGGCTAGTTGATGCCTCTCCAATTTCCCTCTATTACTTCCACCACTTTTGCCTTTCAACAAGCATTGTTCTTCCATTTCTTTCACTGTCAACATGTTTTCCATCTTGAGATCTGCAGACCCTCCGCGCACCAGAAATGCTGAGAACAACCCCATCAAGTACGAAGGCGGCCGGTCGTCAGTCACTTTCTCAGCTCCAGGCTCGCACTACATCATGACGCATAGGATCCCTCCAACGAGCAAGGAGAACGGGGTTTCCATTATAGAACCCCCGTTCCACTATCACATCTATCAAGACGAGTTCTTTCATGTCCGGTCCGGCAAAGGGAATTTCTATCGAGGGGTAGAAAAAGAGCCATTCGCCATCTTGTCTGACGAACCAGGCGGCCAGGTTACAGCGTCCGTCAAGGCAGGCAATTACCATCGGTTCGAAAATGCCACCGAGACACAAGACTTGGTTGTGGATATTCACCTGTCACCCGAGTCGTACGAGAACGAGCAGCAGTTCTTCAGGAATTTCTTTGGATATTTAGATGACTGCAAAATGGCCAAACGAGAGCCGAGTATCTTCCAGCTCTTGGTCTTCCTACACAGCGCCGATACGCCTTTGGCTGTTCCGCTTCCATGGGAGTTTCTGGGTCGTGTGGCCAGCAGGATTCTGCTCACATCGGCTGCCTACTGGGGCAGGTGGATTCTTGGATACCAACCGAGCTACGTGGAGTACTACGATGGGAAGAAGTTGAGGTAATTGGAAGGCAAATTTAAGCCACTTTATATAATGGCGCTTTCATATTTGTCCATTCTAGATAATGCAGTCGATAGTCCAGACAATCAAGAGGACGGAGAACAAGAATGTGTAGTTACATACAGGAGACAGCATTGTACCCAAGGATGCCCGAGGAGTTATAATATAATAGAGTCCTTTATCTGCAAAACCGACCGTACACGTTCAAAATGTAGTAGACTGTGTGCTCTCACCTCACTGTAATGCACATTAGATGCGTATGCTCGTTTTGGAGTCTTCTCTGGCTCCATGAGACTCACTTCTGGGCCTTTGGCAAATCTCCGAGCCACCAGCTGCCCGGTCTCGAGCAGAACAGAGGCTTTCCATACAAGGCAGGCCTAAGGGGAAATAATACCAGGTGTGATGGCAAGCAGCATGGGGGCTATTCTGATTCCGAAAACCACCTGGGTCGAGCGGTCGCGTCGAGAAGGAAATCGCATTCTGCGGGGAGAGTCTGTGGAGCGCTAAGTCAGTGTCCCGCATTCTTTTCCGGGCTGTAAGAGGGACCCCAGAGGGGCCCCATCCGTGTTCCGCGAATTCCTCGGACCCAGGGCGTAATGTTAATGCTTTACCGGGCCTGTTTGGCAGTTCTGCAGGGGTACTAATGGCCGAGTCTTCTCCCCTCATTCTCGTGATCAACTGAAACGAGCATCTGCGCTGCTGTTTATTTTTCTGATCAATCACCAGGTCCTGAAGTCTTCTGATCCTGCCTGGTAAAGAAAATAAACGCGTTTTAAACATGACAGAATCGACTTGGACTTCGACCCCATGGGCGATAGTCGGGGACGGGAATGGAGTTTTGCACAAACGACGTGTGCCGTACGTGTCGGACGCAACATATCTTCAAACACTAGACATTTGGATCCCCAATCAAGGTATTGAGGGTCTTGCAACCGCAGCAGATTCCTCCGCCGGAATCCCAACTCGAAAGGGGCCTTGGATCGTCTATATTCACGGTGGTGCCTGGCGCGATCCGCTCGTGGATTCGTCTTCGTTCGAGGCAGCAGCACTCCGACTGCTGGGAAAAACAAGCCAGGAAGAGCGTCCGTCCATTGCTGGAGTTGCCTCTCTGAACTACCGTCTTTCTCAGCACCCTTTACACCCGACGCACCCATCGCCTCCCCGCGAACCTGGAGCTCCGGTCGATGCTGCCCGTACCGCTAAACATCCAGATCACATCCGCGATGTTTTGGCAGGGATATCATACCTACAAAATATTGGAGCCCTCAGGATGGGATATATCCTTGCAGGACACAGTTGCGGTGCGATGCTGGCATTTCAGGCTGCAATGGACCAGAAACGCTGGGGCCTTGACGGCACTATATCACTGCAAAAGCCGCAAGTAATCGTGGGCCTCAACGGGCTCTATGACTTGCCTAGATTTCTTTTACGGCCAGATGAGACACATAAGGACATGGCTCCTATCTACGATGCCTTTACGCGTGGCGCCTTTGGGCCAGACAAGGAGGTTTGGGCTTCTGCCTGTCCCACTGCCGTGGACGACTGGGGAACAGAATGGCCGGAAGGGCGGAAGGTGGTACTCGCTCAGAGCCATACTGATGAGCTAGTTCCATATTCTCAGACAGACCAAATGAAAAGCCACCTCACTTCGCGAGCAGGGACACAGTTGAAAGTCCAGGAGGTAGCGGCTACCGGGAAACACAACGAACTGTGGCAAAGCCCTGAAGAACTAGTACAGATCTTGCTGGCAGTAGTTGAATCCTTTGAAGGGTTAGATTAGGAGAGAAGAGGATTGTGGTATAGCTATAACTGTATTTAATCCGAAGTGTCATTTAAGAAAATTTGAGATACATAGGTCTAGTGATTGAGAACCTAGCGAGCCAACCCTGTGCACTAACCGGTTGAACAGCTACTGGTAGAAGGTTATTTTCCGTGATTTACCAGTTGATATCTTCTATGTAAGCCTAAGCCCGCACTGATCGGCCGTACATTACGACTTTACTTAGTCCTGGGCAATGAACATCTCGGACATGCCGGGACTTCTGGTTCTGGCTGCTCTCAGAGACCCCGCCTTACAACTCGGTTGATTAAACAAAGTTCGCGTCTTTCCATTGCCCCTCTTCTCCGCGTCCCCGCGTTGAGTATATTTGCACCGGAATGGACCCGAAAGGTCGGAACATATTCTAAAGCGCCCGAACTTTCGACGTAGTCGTCCCGAGGTTCGTTCCGAACTACGGGCCTTGAAGATCGGGGGATGATTCTGGCTCGGAACACTGATATCTTACTGACAAGTATATGCGTGGTGATGTAACAAAGGCGGCCCGCCGACGGTGGTCGGACCGTGCATGATGCATTGTTAGGACCTCTAGTCGTGAATGGAAAAGCCAAACTCCGGTGCCTTGCCGATTCATACATTTTGACAGGCATCTATACTGTCCTCCCAGTACTACCTTACAGGTTCTGAGCAGTGGCAGCAGCCTGCTAGCATCCAACATGGAAACAAACTCTGATGAATCCGTACGTTGGCACTACACAGTGGCTTGAATGGAACTTGTGCTAACCCTGACAACAGGTTCGTCGACGGTAAGTCGGCTTAACCAGTTTCTCAACCAGCTGCTTATTCGACCTTCGCGGCCTAGACTCGAAGAGGAGCTTGACATTAAAATATATCCCGGAACGGAAATTATGCGAGATGTGGGATCACATAACTTTATCAAGTCCTCCGCCAACGCCGATGCAGTCCTCGTCCCTCAGCCGTCCCCCAGTCCCCATGATCCCTTGGTAAATCTTGACTCACGGAACTTGCTGCCGGCATGACCTGGAGTCTCGTGATGTGGCTAATTCACTATAATAGAACTGGAATCGCTGGTGGAAATTCGGTGTCATCTCGATTACTACAGCCATGTCCTTTTCGCAGGCTCTGGCGCCCCAGGCCGTGGCCCCGATATATCCTCAGCTCATGGAAACCTTCAACGCGAGCCTTCCTCAGGTTGTGCAATTTGCCGGTGTTGGGATCCTTGTTTTGGGATTCAGCAATTTCTTCTGGTAAGTGGCACCCCTTATAAAACGGGTATATTGGCTGACATTTGCATGCGATGAGGGTGCCCTTGATGATGTCGTACGGACGAAGACCGGTCTTACTTGCTTCAACTGCGCTTTGCATGGCCGCTAATGCCTGGCGTGCGTTAGCTACAAGTTATAACAGTTTCTTGGGGGCGTGCATTCTCAATGGCTTTGCAGCGGGGCCTGCCGAAGTATGACAGGACCTCCACAAAGATGAGAACTGGATAGCGAAGGCGAGGCGCTAACTTGAGCCTCTGATCATAGACCGCGCTACCCCAAATCATCACGGATACTATGTTTCTTCATCAACGAGGCGCCTATCAGACGCTCTATTTCAGCTTCTACTTTGGTGGGCTAATGGTAGGGAAATACTGTCTCCATACATCGAGTGACAAGTATCCTGAGTATAGCTTCTAGGTTGGACCGATCGTCTCCGGGCCAATGGCGCAGCAGGTTGGCTGGCGCAGTTTCTTCTGGTTAAACACCGGTCTTCTGTGCACTATTCTTCTGTTGCTGCTCCTTTTCTGCCCAGAAACGAACTGGAACCGTACTTGTGTCTCGGACACCGAGCAGTCTATCGCTGCGCCTGCCAGAAGCACCGACACTACTGATACAGATGGTCCAGATAAGCCGGAAGTAGTTGAACTCGAAGAGCACATCGAAGTGGCAAGCCCAGAGAAGGCCACGACGGTAGGCAACACCGCGGACGCCGATTCTTGGTTGGGCAAGGGCTACCCCTCGAAGAAGCAGTTCAAGCTGTGGCACCGCGACAATAACGTTGGCTTCCGGAGTCTCCTAATATACGTCTTGACGCCACTGGAGCTTCTGATTTACCCAATCCCTTGCATAGCTTCATTTGTTCTGTCGTGGACTTCAAATTCCATGTTGATTCTACTTCTCACGCAGTCTCAGGCGTTTGCCGGGCCGCCATATAATCTAGGCTCTCGAACAATTGGCCTTTTCAATGTCGCTATTTTGATTGGCACATTCATTGGCCTCGCAACCAATGGGCCCTTTTCTGATTGGGTCTGCATGAAGGCAACTAAGAGAAATCGGGGCATTCGGGAGCCAGAGATGAGGTTACCTGCTATGATCCCATATCTGGTAATTTATATTATCGGAAATTTTGTTGTTGCATTCGGATATCAATACAAGTGGTCCTGGAAGGTAGCACCCGCTGACACAACCTTGTGATATTGGAACCTGACATGATTTCTTTTAGATAATTGTAATTATCGGATATGGTTGTGCTGGTATCCAAGTCGCTACGCTGCCTTCCATCATCAGCACCTACGCTGTCGACAGTTATAAGCCGGTTGCTGGGATGTTATTCGTCACGATTACGATCAACAAGAACCTGTGGGCATATGGACTTACTAAATTCATTACCCGGTGGAGTGAGGACAGTGGGTTTGTTATACCTATCATGATGAATATGGCAATGGCCCTTTTTTTCTGTTCACTCACGATTGTCTTCTACTTCAAAGGAAAGACTTTCAGGAAGTGGACAGCCAACTCTAAGGTCCACCGCATGTAAGCAGTGCTAACAGAGAGGCAAACAGAGTGAATCAGTTAATATTACAATTTTTCTCACTTTCATAAGGCATGTGGCTTCTGGTGGGAGCGTAGGCCTTGCAATTCCCTCTCTCGGGGGGTACTTAGGGTTAGGGGTACAATCCTAACGGCTCATTATTTATAGAATCTCCTATTAAATGTACATATATTATATACAGTAAGTCATATTTTCTCTCTATTCATTACATCCATACACCCTGAGGGGTACCTGGAAATAATTCCTAGAGGACTGAATCTGTGGGTAGAACCTCAACCACCCGTGGGGCGCTTGGATGAGGGTCCAGAGGTTCACCCCACGGGGAAGTGCCAGGTGGTTCATGGTTTTACTCTGCCTTCTAAATTTTTGTTTAGTTATGGTTGGATGAATACCCGAGGCCCTCGCTTCTCTGTCCAGTCAAAGCGGTATGGAAGGCGCGGAAGCCTCCGCCGCTTTTCGGAGATGAATGACGCTATCTAATAAGGTTCCCCATCACCGCATATACAAACAAGTGCGGGGTGGCATAGGGATTTAGTATCAAGCCCACTAGAGTTCCGACAATACGGTTTCATTGCGGGGGTGGGGGGTTGTTCTCCCTACCATTGCCGGGAATTGTGGCCCATAGTTGGGGTAAGTGGCAAAAGAAATAGGCGCCCGAGGAGGCCTGGGAGGCTGAGATGGATTGGAGAGCGGAATTTAGAGTCAAGAATAAGGTTCCTCACGCAGCCTGTCATGTTTACCTACCAATTAGCTTCCCTTGGTCCTGGACACTACCATGGTATACTCTGGATTCCCCGCTAAACCCCAGACTTCTCGTCCGAGGCTTGACCCACAAGTCCGCGGAGTAGGTAAAGGGCGGAATAGACAAACGACAATCATGTAGTATGGTCGTAACTGCCGTTTAATTTTCTGTCATAGCCGATGGAATTACCCCAAAATGGGGTCCCATGGCTACATTGGTCCCGATTCCTAGAGATAGGCTCCGAGGTGGAATTAAATACGTAGGTGAGCGCTGATATAGCATTGCCACTATAAATCGCCGTCAGGACCCCGGAAATCAGGTGAACCATACTGAGAAACCGAAATACGTTTGGTTGACGGCCATCTTCACCATGAAGCTCTCCAACGTCGTCGCGCTAGTCAGCTTGCTGACCACTTCAGGGGCTGCTCCCTCCCAGCAAGACCGTTCTCGAGGGAGGCCTTCGAAGAACCCCAACTTTCTCTTCATCCTTGCAGACGACCTAGATAATCAAATGAACTCTCCAGCCTACATGCCCAAGACTCTAAGTCGCGTCAAAGACAGAGGCGTTGAACTTGCCAATCACTTCGTCACGACAGCCTTGTGCTGTCCCTCTCGGGTCGCTCTATGGACTGGCCGTCAGGCCCATAACACCAATGTCACCGACGTGAACCCTCCCTGGGGTGAGCAAACCCCGATAATCCCACTAGCGCGCATACGGAAGCTAATGCTCTTAGGCGGGTACCCTAAATTCGTTTCCCAGGGATTCAACGATGACTGGTTCCCTGTATGGATGCAGGATGCTGGATATAACACCTATTACACTGGAAAGCTCATGAACTCTCATAGCCTTGAGACGTATAATGATCCGTTTGTTAAAGGGTTTAATGGGTCCGACTTTCTTCTTGACCCGTACACCTACTCCTACTATAATTCTACCTATCAACGCAACCAGGACCCACCAAAGAGCTACGAGGGCCACTACACGACGGATGTGATTACTGAGAAGAGCATGGGGTTTCTTAATGACGCCCTTGAGAGCGACCGGCCATTTTTCTTTACTGTCGCTCCAATCGCTCCGCATTCCAATGTTGACAACTTGGAAGATTTTGCTGTAATGACAGAAGCAATTCCGGCTCCCAAACACCGTCATCTCTTTAAAGATGTCAAGCTGCCGCGGACACCCAACTTTAACCCAGTCGATGTAAGTTCAGAATCTAAATCGAAACCCTCGTTCACAAACGCTAATCTGCTCTAGAGCACCGGAGTCAGTTGGGTCAAGACTCTGGAACGTCAGAACCAGACTGTTGTTGAATATGAAGACCACTTCTACCGTCAACGTCTACGAGCTCTGCAGAGCCTTGACGAGTTAGTCGATGTTCTTCTTGATCGCCTAGAGGAAAGCGGTGAAATTGATAATACCTATATTATCTTTTCTTCTGACAACGGATACCATATTGGCCAGCATCGTATGCCCCCAGGAAAATCCACTGGCTTTGAAGAAGATATCCGTGTCCCGTTCTACATACGTGGGCCCGGTATTCCTGAGGGCGAGTCCGTTACTAGCACTACAACACATATTGATTTAGTTCCTACATTCTTCGAGCTGGCCGGAATTCCTCTCCGCGAGGACTTTGATGGAACCCCCGCACCCATTAGGCAAGGGACAGCAGGAACCAAACATGAGCATGTTGCAGTGGAATTCTGGGGCGATGTGGGTTTCGAGGGGGAGTTTTCACGCATTGGTGGGTACTCTAC
This sequence comes from Aspergillus sydowii CBS 593.65, assembly GCF_001890705.1. Lineage (NCBI taxonomy): Eukaryota > Fungi > Ascomycota > Eurotiomycetes > Eurotiales > Aspergillaceae > Aspergillus > Aspergillus sydowii. The sequence goes on along the minus strand of NW_024467876.1, from coordinate 67,175 downwards.
TCCTCCCCTGGTTGAGAGGAGATGAATTAACCTGCAAAGGCATTGACGCCGACACCCACTTGCTCAACAATAGCTATAAGTCGGCGCGTATCCTCAGCGAAGAGTACAATCTCTACTACGCCGTTTGGTGCACCAACGAGCATGAGCTTTACGATCTTTCGGTATGTCTCCCGTCCCTTCGTGCATGATGTTCTATAAAAGACAACACTAATATCCCCTAGGCGGATCCGTACCAAATGAAGAATCTCTACTCTGCAGCCAAGCGTACAAACGATCGCTATCTTGGACGCCCGCTACAAGCAGTACAGGACCGCCTTGATGCTCTGGTCCTGGTTTTACAATCCTGCCAGGGACCCACCTGCATTAAACCCTGGAGCGTTATCCATCCTGATGGATCAGTGCAGAATTTGAAGGACGCATTGTCGCCAAAGTATGACAAATTTTATGAGGCACAGCCCAAGGTATCTTTCGAATCGTGCCTGGATGGTTACATCATTTCGAATGAGGGACCACAGGTCGGCCTCCAATACCGGAATGGATTGAGCTGGGAGGCTTGGACATGATTTTGAGTGTTAGAGTTTTGGACAAGTCTAGAACAGATGCGAGCCACCTGGAACATGTAATGGCCTGATTAAGCAACATGGGTTCGTACTAGACCTCTTGATTCGTGTGTTGTGTGATGTAGATCGGTGGTATTCATCCTCACGCCACTCGCTCAACTCGGTCCTGGATGGAAGTCGGGAGAATTGTGATCCAGAACTCTCAATCCTACACCGATACAATCGTACAGTTTGAGTGGGAAAAGCCAATGTAAAGGGCACTGTGGGAATAGTTCATGCTGAGTCGACATACAGTAATCAGGGCCGTATTGAGCTCGTACTAGGTCCAGTACTCCATACATCCTGCAAGATATTATATACGTATCTGAGAAACAGCACGATAAAGGTCCACATTCAATACAGGATTGAAGCAGCCCTCAGCTCCTTCCTCCATATTGTACACAGTGTCAGATTGTATTCAAGTCCATGCTCGTTGCTTTAAAAGCGTGATCCATTTAGTATGGCGATAGATGCAGATACACTTACGCTTACCAACAAGGCGCTCCATGTTGCAGCTTATGGGATGCAACGCTCCTTCAGCACATCTCCAAGACAAGCGCCGAATTTGATATCCATTCATCTTTCATTGTGTCATCCAGCCTGTGACGGAAGACATCCTCTGTAGCTGCGTATTCCCAGCCCGCTTTGTCTACAGCGTTCCACAACCGAGTGTTCCTTGGTAACGGGAATTGCAAATCCTGTGCTCGAAGCCGCCTCCTTGATCCCCGTATTATATCACAGTCGGCGGTCCCACTCCGCTGCTCGCTGCACAGCTTGCAGACTCTATATAGTGCTATATTAAATCGTTTCACTTCTTCGATACTTACCCAGACGTACGCCGGGAGATCACTGTCACAATACCGCGCTAGCATGTTTGGATAATGTAGCATGCCCAGCCTTTTGCAACTCTCGACAAGCCCATCAAGGAGATTGGTATCAGCCGGCGATAGACAGGGTTTCAGGTCTAGACCCAGCACTCCGCCGCCGCCTTTATATAGAATAGCGAATATTATATGGAGCAGAATAGCCTGGTATGTCGGGATAGGCCAGAAACAGGAGCTGCATGCCCCTTCTGAATTGGAAGCGTCCCATTGCTCCTGCGTTCATGGTTAGTCCGGGTGACTGCTCTAGGATGGGATAGTCGGTCACATACCGTTTGTTCGTGTATAGCAGAGCTGAGGACATCATGCAGAGCAATCGCCCTTGACTGTGCATTGTCTTCATTGCTTAACCATAAACCAATAACATTGATTGACTGGATAAGTAATGGCGCGTCGTCATATTCGCGAAACGAGCCTTGGTGAATGAATGGCCAGTATGGATGGAAAAGTTTGAAGTACAGATCAACGTAGCGCCTTTCCTTTCCAGAGCCGCTTCTGTTTGATTCCGCGGGAGCATTATGAGATATTGCTGCCTCCGGGCTACGAACGTGGCCGATTTGCTGTACTTCAGCGTTTTGGCACCATAGAGAACATTGTATCCCGCGCCGGAGACAATTGCTACATGGTGGCCCTCCTTCGCATCGAGCCTTCTGTACCCGGCAGCCTGTACATGCGTGTTTGATGAGAGCAGGTTCCGTTATTCCATGCACCTTCCGCATATGCCGCCGGAGCGTGTCCCTGAAATACCGCTATTAGCACTACTGTGTTTCGCCAATTTGGGGTGAGAATCATGCGTACCGTCGCCCAAATTCCTGGCCACAAGTCGTACACTTGAACACCTGGTTTTGGGAATGTTGAGCCTCGTGGCGACGACGATGCTCCTTCCGCCGATAGCTCGCCCTACAGTGTGGAAACCGACATATAAATGGTTCCGAGTTCATTTTTCTGATGCTGAGACTATCGTGGAACCCAGCGGGCTGCAGGGCATCACATGCATGAGAGAGGCTCGTCTGTCGGTTCGGAGGAGAGTGGGTGGTCCGTCAAAGGGTGGGATTCCCGCTCCCGGAGAGCCCGCCCCCGGAGCGCCCACCTGCTGCAAAATCTCGAAATAACTGACATATTCCAGGCCCGCACTTGACTAATACGCTGGAGTTGACTAATTATTCGTCCCACTGTGGCCCGCTTTCACCGCGAAAACATGGAACTGATGTACAAGGGAGACAGTATTAGTTCGCATCCTGAACTGAAGTACCCAAGTTGATTATTAACTACGTGACGCAAGATGATGCCGGTACTCTATCGAGAACAGAGGTCCTCGCAATATAAATAGATGCCTTGTAGGTTAATTTTTACCTCCAAGCTCTTGCTGACCATCGCGGAATTCTCCGTAAATTTCAATCGAGCCAAACCGGAAGAAACCGTCCTGTTCATTTGAAGCCATTGGTTATCATCCAACCACCATGACAATGAAAGCAGTACGCCTTGTCCAGGCCGGAACCAAGGCCAACCCCGAGGTCCGCGACGAACCTCTACCATCCCCATGCAAACACGAAGTCCTGATTCGGGTACACGCCGTTTCCCTAAACTACCGCGACACGGCCGTATTGAGGGGCGAGTACCCCGCGAAAACCAAAGTTGATGTGATCCCCATCTCCGACGGTGCTGGCGAGGTCATGGAAGTTGGACCGGGAGTCACACGAGTGAAGCCCGGTGATCGGGTCGCAGTCAGCTGCTGCACAAACTGGATCGGCGGCCCATTTACCGCGGAGTACCATTCGGCCGCCGTCGGGTTCGCTATAGACGGGATGCTGGCGGAGTCCGTGATATTCAATGAACAGGCGCTTGTTCATATCCCCGACTACATGTCCTATGCAGAGGCTGCCTCCCTCCCCTGTGCGGCGGTTACGGCGTGGACAGCCCTGAACAAAATTGAGGCGCTGCAGCCGGGTCAGACCGTGCTGGTCCAGGGTACTGGCGGAGTCTCGCTCTTTGCTTTACAGTTTGCCAAGGTCTTTGGGGCGCGCGTCCTCGCGATTACCTCGTCTGACGAGAAGGCTGCCCAGCTGAAGGAGTTGGGCGCTGATGCAGTTGTGAACTACAGGACCTGTGCGGATTGGGACCGCGAGATTCTTGCCCTGACCAACGGAAAGGGGGTTGATCGGGTGATAGAAATCGCCGGCGAGAAGACTATTGTCAAGTCCGCGGCGTCGTCTAGGATTGGGGGTATAATCTCGGTCATTGGGTTTGCGAGCGGTTTTGGCGGCGGGCTACCGCCCATCGATATTCTCTCTCGTGGTCTAACGGTGACTGGAACAGCGATTGGCTCAAGGCTGGATTTCGAGGCAATGCTTGCGGCGATGGCGAGGCACGAGGTTCGGCCTGTTATTGATCGGGTGTATCCTTTCTCGGAATACGGTGAGGCTTACCGGAGGCTGGAATCTGGACAACAGGTCGGCAAGGTTGTCATCCAAGTCACGGATTAAGCGGCTGAGTCTCGTCGCATGTATAGTCGGTAGTTCACTATCTACTTTGGGACTCGATATCTGATAGTTTCGTATGATACGCGCCATAGTGGAAACGCACCCTTCGACGCGAGAATTGGGATTACGTATACCATCCTCTTGAAAAGAATTCCCCCTAGACGTCTCCATTCTAGTGAAATAAAACTGTTTCCAAACGTCTACGCATCTTAAACGACGACCGCGATGTTTTCCCCATCAGGCTCCCATTCCCATAACCAGATTGATAATCTACTCTGTAGATACTCAGCGGAGAGCCCACTCGATCCGGACATCCCACCCCGGAGCGCCCACTGACCCAATCATGATTCAAGAACACACGTCACAGGTACGTTTTTACTAAGCTGGTTGTAAGGATATAACTTCACGGACAGCCAGGTGTATTGGGCTTTCCCAAATAACAGAATAATCTTCCTTCGAACATGGCCCCAACTATCCTCATCGCCGGCGCAACTGGGAACACTGGTCGCAGTGTCACCGAAACTCTGCCCAGGCTGCTCAAGACCAACAAGGCCTTATCTGAGCACCGAATCCTTGCTCTTACGCGCTCTCTGGACTCTCCATCTGCAAAGAAGCTAGCCACGCTCCCTGGAGTCGAGATAGTCGAAAAGAACTGGGTCGAAACAACCCCCGAGTGGCTCCGAGAGAACGAGGTTGTGAGGGCCTTCATCGCGTCGCACAATAACCCCAATCAATTCGCCGAAGAAACCACCTTCCACGTTGCGGCGCTGGAAGCCAATGTCAAGTACGTGGTGCGGATATCAACTACCGCCGCGGCTGTTCGCCCAAACTCCCGTGCGTACTACCAACGCGCCCATTGGGCAATCGAGGCTCTACTGAGTACCCCGGAGTTCGAAAGCATGCAGTGGACGTCGCTGCAGCCCAATATCTTCTCTCAATACTACCTCGCTCCTGCCATTGAATTTATCCAATGCTACCGCCAAACCGGAAAGCAGGGGACTCTGAGGCTGATGGGGTCGGAGGGTGGCCCTGTAGGTATCATTGACCCGGACGATGTTGGGACATTTGCTGCGCATCTCCTGGCGGCTGAAGATCCTGCTGTGCACAACAGAGCGAAATACATCCTCAACGGGCCGGAGGATATCACCGGGGCGCAGATTGTCGAGATGGTTGAGCAGCACACAGGTACCAAAGTCGAGCATTGTATCTTCAGGGACGTCTCATTCCTCGATTCGTACTACGAGCATAACTTTGCGAAAACTGGGGAGTCAAAGAACGTTATCTTGTCTCTTAAGCGTGCGTTAGGCCCAGTATGGGACGGGAAATGCACTTCTTCCACGACTAGCAAGGAAGTATTGGAGATTGCAGCACCCCGGCATACACCAATTAATGTTTTGAACAGCATGTTAGGCGAGCAATGAAGTACAATATTATCCTGCAATAATACACTTCTTCGGCATTACTGTACTTTCATTGATACTGAAGCACTTTTCCAGTAGCGCCCCATAGCGTGTCTGGGCGCGCCTACCGATGTAACCTCTCCCTTGGTTCTAGTGTCTGCTGGTGTACTGCTTCTGCCTCCTTGAACTTTATTTGATATTTAGCTCTGATTCCACTTACTGCAGTACGCAGCTCAAGACGTGGATGGTTAAACACCGTTGTGTGATGGAAACGTTGACCATGAATGTCCTTACTAAGGTGGTACTGGAACGCGCCATCCGTTCCATCATGAGGCGCACTCACCACCACTTCGCCTAGTCGAATATCATGCTTCATAGGCACAACCCCACCAATACCAACCATCCGGCCATTCCGAACATTGAGAAAGCTGTATATCATGTCATTTGCGGCAGCTGTTGCAGACATAGTGCCGTATTCCGCATCAGGCAAGACACCAATGACAACATTATGTTTCCCAATTCTTGCCAATGTGCAATGGTTATTTTCATCAGCAGCAGCAGTGAGATATGAACTGCTTCGGACCCAAACAGACAGCCCTAACCACAACCATTCAGAATTTTGTGACCATCATGTATTTGCTTGCCTACTCCATATATTTCAGTATTCCTCTGTCACCCACAATGCACTCCCGCGCGCTCCTAAGTCTCTCAATCTTCCCATTGGCGTCAGCAATCTGCCCAGGCTACACCTACGCCTTCTTCAACACCAACGATGGCTGGTTTTATACGGCTAATACCGCCTGCAGCGCGGCCTGGTCGAGCAACAACTGACCGAATGTACGTACTTGTGGGTACTGGGCCTGCTCCCACAGTGGCTCTGTTAATGCTGTGAAAGTCAACGGCCTCTGGTATAACTGCCGTGATGACGCCAACAAGGGTAACTGCGGACCGGAGAATGGCTTTACGCCTCCACCCCAGCTTGCCAATCGCTTGCCCGAGAGTTGATATCGGAATGATGGAAACAGAAACCCGAAAGAAGGTCTTATCGGAAAGCGGCAGGCGGACCCTATTAGCGATACGAACTCGCTTCTTGACCGTCATGTGGAGGAATATGAACAAGCGGGTGGCCAGGATCTAACTGCGTTGCGGTCCCGACAGGAGGCGGAGATGGAACAGGCGATGAAGCGGGAGGTTGAGGCCACGGCTTTCGACAACTAGCAAATGTTCTTATGGTTATTCAGATTGCTAGTGTAGCAGTACAAATTTCGTGGACTGGGAATTCCAGAGCCAACTCTTGTAGATTACATGTCATCTCACGTTACTTGCGAAATTTTGAGTATCCTCTGCTCTTCTTCCTTTGACGAGTCGATGGGTCCTATCACGAATGTCAAACACGATTAATAATATACATTGTACTTAAATTATTACAGTACGCTACATAGGGCATGTACCTCTGGCATGCGATGCCCTGAGCTTGGCCAATCCCGTTACGAAGGTGCAGAAGGCCTAAACGCGGATCCCATTTACATATGTCGGATGTCCAGGTTTGCGAGACCTCCAAGAAAAATTATCTACTATCTCGGCTGTGTAATAAGAGGCCCAGATAAGGCCCTGACATGGGAGACCTGATCGTCATACTTCTTGACTTCTGTTGATTGTCAAAACCTTGCGAGGGCCCCCACAAAAGTCTGCATCGTGTCGGCTGTGTTGAGCGCCGGAGCCCGCATGAGGCTGGTCAAGTGTCGATCATTCTTATTTAGTGTGCCTAACAGGGTTTAAGAAGCTTGGGACCTTGCGAGGTCTCCACCAGTAGGCGCCTGTAAGTCGGCTATATCGAGAACGGTGCCCGATGTGGGTTGCCTAACCGTCAATCTTCTTCAGCTCTGGGAAACGCTGCCAATATAGCGATACTGTCTCCTGAAGACATGCAACATTGTACCATACGCCAAGGGATCTAATGTCGTCCGATGACGTTGTGTCCCGCCTAATATCAATTATGCAGTATAAAAGGAGGTGGTTCAGACCTGGGTAGAGCCATCTTTTAGGTATTCCCAGATATATACCAAACCTCAAAACACCGAAAGAATTGCGATTTACTTACTCAAGATGCATTATTCAACTCTTCTATCACTTCTCCCTCTCCTTCCCCTCGCCTCAGCAATCTGCCCGGGCTACAACTATGCTTTCTTCAATGACGACGATGATCCCATGTTCTACACGACAACCACCGACTGTGTAGTTGTTAAAGGAGAACCATGCACCAACGTCTGCATGTGCGAGTGGTGGGGCTGTGGCCCTGCTGGCTCTGTCAACTCTGTCAAGGTCAATGGCCTCTGGTATACATGCCGTGATGATCCCAACAAAGGCAAGTGTGGGCCGAATGAGATGTCTCAGGTTGCGAACAACGCTCCCGAAAGCTGCTGTCGCAATGATGGCCAGCGGAACTTGCTGGAGGGACGCATCAGCAAGCGTCATGCGAGTGTCATTGAGGAAACCAACACGATCCTGGATCGCCATGTGGACGAATATGAGCACGCGAGGAGGAGTGGGTACGACCTGGATGTAGTGCGCCGTCAACAAAAAGCAAAGGTTGCAGAGGCCATGAGACGAGAGGAGGCAGTCGCAAACTTGATTTAGATTTTAACCTGAGCTCTACCAGGGAAAGTGTTCGTCTGTCTGCTTGGTCTTTGGTTCCCCTGGAGGAGTCAGCGAGCATGCGAATGATTAAATATTGCATTGCATGTACATAAATACACTTCTGTCAATCCTCCGTCAATGTATTAACAAGTTAGCCACGAGCCGCTCCCCCTCGTCGATACCGTGGCTCAGCTTATTCTGGAAGGAGACAGCAGCAACAGGGAAAAATGTGAACGTCCAACCAGTTAGCACTTCTGGCAAGATGGAAGTTCTCAACATATCCCAAAATACAGGACCCACAGGCGGCATGGAGTTGTAGAGCGACTGCATGCTGTGGTATAACGTCCTTGGCCTCAGGAGCTCTTGTACATATTTTGAAATTCAATTTATTAGAGTAGCTAACGCTAGGTATAAAAATAGGGTACAGGCTAAACTTTCCAACTTCGGTATCTGCATTAGGGTAGGCTAACCAGCTACTCTACTCTGGACCCAGAGCTATATATCTTCACCGGCTAATCAAGTAGTTGTACTATATTGGCTAGCCTAATACGGAATCGCATAGCACATATTCAGTACGTTGAATATCAAATTCTTTTCTGTGCCTCAACTTCATCACCGGGAGCAGTCGTACTGCGACTTAAGCTGGTTTCCACTCATAGTGGTGCCGACCCTTCGCAGCCCGCCCAGGATCTTCCCCCGGAACACCAGGCTTATCATAAGAATGAGCGCCAAAGTAGTCCATCTCTGCTTCCATGAACTTGGTGGGAAGATTCGTGCCCCCGATATACTTCATATACTCCAGCGTAGATGAAATGGCTGGTAGATAGTGATCCACGCTAATACCTGCGGCGACAACTTCTTTAATTGCACCGTAATTGTGCTGCAATTCTCCGGCGACACGATCCAGGGCCTTCACATTAGTGAGTTGCTGATTTCCGCCCTCGTCCAACAATGGCTGAAGCATGTCGGCGATGTATTCAGACTGGATGATGCATCCGCCGCGCCAAATCTTGATGCATTTCCCAAGTTCGATATTCCATCCTTCGTCAATAGATGCACGGGAAATAAGCTCTAACCCCTGGCAAAATGAAGCGAGGAATGCGCAGTACACCGCGCGGCGAAGCTGTTCAATGACCACCTCCCTTTTGTCCACTCCAACCAGGGGCTTGGGTGTTGGCATTGAGAGCTTCTGAGCTACCTTAAGTCGCTCCTCTCGGTTACCAGAAGTTATACGGAAGTATAGGCCTGCTGCAAGGGTTGGACACGAGACGTGCCGTAAGGCGGACTCCATAATGGACCACGTCGGTGTTCCTTCGCTGCTGTCATCGTCTTGCACGACTTTATCTAGGATATCGTCAAGCACATAGCCACCAGCTCCGCTTGCACCTTCTCCTTTCCGATCTCCTTGGGGAGTCTTCGTCATCCTGCATATATCGGCGCCAATTTTCAGCAGATAGGTCGTGCGGAGTTCACCATCTTCGTTCCATTTCGTAAAGACATCACCGATCTGATCGTAGCTGAGGCCCAGCCCGGTAGAAAGGAAAGCCCACGCTTCACAAACCGCGGACATCATACCCACCTCTATACCGTTATGGACCATCTTGACGTAATGTCCTGCGCCACAAGGTCCCATATTAGCAACGCATGGTTCACCAGTCTTCGGGTCCTTTGCTGCATAGAGGTTCAGAAGCGGCAGAACCCTGTTTATTGCCTCTGGGTCTCCCCCGGGGGACATGCTTGGTCCGTGCCGTGCGGATTGGTAGCCGCCCGAGACACCCGTACCAATCCAGCTCACACCGATTCCATCGCACTCCTTTTGCCGGCGTTCAGTGTTTCGATAGTTCTCATTGCCCCCGTCGAGAATAATATCACCTTCCTTCAGCTTGGGTTTGATCTGACTTAGGACCGAATCAGCAGGATGGCCGTGCGTGATGGAAAACATGAACAATTTGCGTTGTCCTGGTTCGTCGAGACTGCGGGTGAACTCGTTGATATCATGGAATGTCTCGATCTTCCCTTTCGAACGCTTCACGTTGTGGAGTTGCTCTTTGAATGTATCGATGTTTTCCCCTTTGACGTCCCAGATGGAAACCTGGAGACCTAGCTCAGAGAACGCAAATGCCATCATGGAACCCATAGTCCCGGCACCGACGATGCCAATTCGCCGAAAGTCTTTGACTGCTTCAGGCGTGTCTGACATGGTTGCTGTCAAAATTGCTATCCAAAACCTTAGTAGTGCTCCATTATCATATCCATCTAGCAAACCACAAGGAACCGCCAACATATTATATTCCTGTTTGGGTTGGGCAGAATTACACTAAAATGACGCCATGAAGTACGAAGTCCACGGAGAAGCCATTCTCAAAGCTAGAGGATACGGAGACCACGGAGAAGCTATTATCGGTGATTTCATTCTGTACACATTACTTGGTATCCGCGGGACATGTTTTGCAGGCGTCATATCCATGGATAACTCAGTCTGCCCAGTAAACACATCTTTATTTACCGCTCATCTGTTGTTCCCAGTAATGATTGGTGAATAACCTTTTAGTATCACTCAAGCACCCCAGCGAACAATGATTATATTATTTGGAGTGAAGTACCTTCTACGGTATGTCAGGTTAACTAAAATATGAAGCGTGGATATAATACACTGACTGGTTATTAGTATGGGCCCGGTCTTTCTATTCTAACCATCATTTGTATAGAGTAAAATAGTATGGCTCGCAGCTTCCGGTGGAACTTAAGTGTAGATAACTAAAATGAACGTGTCATGACGTGGGAACCTGAGTTCAGGCCGTCTTGACCAGGTTAGCCTTTTACGACAAACGTCTGGATCACTTATATATAACGGGGACGGTACTCCATTCGCTGTTCAATATCGAATTAACAACTGCTGGCGTGGCAGTACCAGTTGTGAATTGACTCCCACACCATCCGCATTCTTATCTCTTGCTTACCTTGCCTACTTGCATTGTCAATATTGTCAAAATGAAAATTGCTATCACTGGAGCTCGGGGAACGGTAGGCAGAGCTCTCGTCAAGGCCTGTGCAGAGGCCGGCCATTACACTGTTCAAATCAATCGTACCCCCCAGGAATACGATGGCACCCCCAACTCGGAGATGCGAACAGCGGACGTAGCGAGCGACTACAACGCCACTCTGGAAGCTTTTAAAGGTTGTGATGCGGTTATCCACCTTGCCGCTATTCCTGACCCAGTTGGAAAGGATGATTGGAAAGTCCATAATAATAATGTCAACTCAGCTTTTAATGGCTTCCATGCTGCTGGATCGTTAGGAATACGAAGACTCTGCTATGCCTCCTCGGTAAATGCGGTTGGACTTTCATACTCTCAACAACCACTGCATTTTGATTACTTCCCAATCGACGAGGCGGCTCCTCAGCGTCCAACAGATTCGTATGCGCTCGCAAAAGAAGAGGCAGAGTACCAAGCTCGGTCATTTGTGCACTGGTTCCCTGAAATGAGCATCGTCTGTATGCGTATTCATGAGGTTGCGCCCTTGAAGGATGTTCAGCGAGAGCATCAAGAAAATTGGGAAGGCTCGGCTGTTAGACAACTATGGGGTTGGGTACACCCTACTGCAGTCGCGAGAGCCTGCCGCCTTGCTGTTGAGAAACCGGTAAACGGCTGTGAGATTCTCAATATTGTTGCGCCGAAGACTACGCAAGAAACACCATCGGAAAAACTAGCAAAAAAATACTTCCCTGAGACGGAGATTCGAGGTGACATGTCGGGGAACCAAGCGTTTTGGACCACCGACAAGGCAAACAGGGTGTTGGGATGGACGCATGACGAAAAGGAGTGAATACAAAGAGACTCCTTGAAGACCTAGTCCGGTTAGCTGGCTTGGAAAATAAATGCGGCGATTCCTCGCTGCAGGACGCTATTGAGGAAGGTTAAACACGTTGAACCGCTTGGAAGATCTGTTACAGCCAGCCGCTGTTGAGGGTTTTGAAGTTGGCTAGATTGGGAATTTCTTTGCTTGAGCGACGTGATTGCAGGGAGTTCTTTCTGTGGGGAAATATCAACATTTTCGACGGGCATGATAATTTTCTGACGCAGATTACAGCCGGCGCCCAAGACCGTCTGGAGTTTTAAAAATCAAGGGATAAACCGATCGCAAAAGTCTGCGTATTTGAGAATGAGAATGAGGAATAACGCATGGGCCACTTGCTTTAGCCGGGAATAGATGCGAATAGTATGTAGTGAAAAGCAACTGGAACTCCAAGTCAATTGCTCTGGCTGTCTAACAAGGATATATTAAGCTTGACCTTTTTTACAATACCTTTGCTTGCTTCACCGACGGAAAGTTTACAGCTTCCGCGTATCAAACGAGAGGCGCATAATCACTGGTTGACTTTAGTTGCTGATCATGAAACTGAACATGCAACCCCATTAAGCAATATGGTAGCTGAGGTCGGCCCTAACCGATGATGCTCTGGCTGAATTTCGGGGTGTTCCCATTAAACCCTCTGCCGACGAACGTATAGCGCAGAGCTATGGATACTGTTAGATCGCGACAAATGAATGAGAAGGTAACGACCAGAAGATTCGATGCAGTGCTCATGCTAGTTCGGTTCGTGACGGCATGGAAATTTAAACCAAGTCCGCGGGAGTTTCAACATGAGTGTCCGCGGAGTTGAGTCTCCGCGGAGCCAGGGACGCTGTATTTGACAGAGCCTTTCGTAAGCGGCGCTACAGCAGGCCTGAATAGTTGAAGTAAAATAGAGAATGTTGTATAACACTACATATTCCTGGGCTTGTATAGTGGTATAGTGCATCAGGCAAAGCCTTTTACACAAGACGCTATTGGGCAGGTTCCGTAACATCTACGATTTATATTATGTTTACTAGAACTTTAAGGTGCGGTTAGGAACAATATCAGTTCACCAATATGCATGACGTTGACATGACATACTGTATTTCCGCCCAATAATTCAGGAGACAAGCTCGAAAGCGTTTAAATTGCTATGCTTGTCAGATTCAGTTTGGTTTCGACGGCCCCGAAGTTGGGAAGTATTTGTCTGGGCCAAACCAGTTGCTTCTGGAGTAATAATCACAATCATTGCTCAGAAGTCTCAATGACCTACAGATGAAACGTATTCGTTAGTTCTCTATTTCAGCTTGGCTAAGTCTTCGGATTATATTTCATTTCTCGATAGATCGGATTCAACACGAAATGGCAGCCACGCCGGATGCAGGTGAATCGAGCGAGTACGCCTCTATCGACGATTACGGCCTGATTGGCGACATGCACACTTGTGCTCTTGTTAGTAAACGTGGAAGCATCGACTTCATGTGCTGGCCAGTTTTTGATTCGCCATCAGTCTTTTGCCGACTGTTAGATAAAGATAAAGGCGGCCATTTTTCGATCCGTGCAAACCCTGAAAGCCGTGCAATTAACAAGCAAAAATATTTGCCTTATACCAACATTTTGAACACCGAGTGGCTTCATCAGGGAGGGGTCGCAGACGTGGTAGATTATTTCCCAGTATACGGAAGCGCATCAACGGCAAAAGGCAATGATCCTGCCCTACAGGGCTGGTGTTCCTGCAATAACCTGCCAGCGGAGGAATACCAGCCTACCACATGCCAGTCCGGGGTCATCAGGAGTATCCTATGCTCGAGCGGGGAGATAGACATGGTCATAGAGATCTTTCCGGCTTTCAATTACGCTCGTGATGAGCACCGTGTCATTCAGTGGCCGAAAACTGGCATCTGCGGCGCAGGAACACACACTGTGACCTTTGCCACTGACAAGGAGAGCTTCCGGGTTGACATCCATTTGGAGGGTGGTGACGGCTCACATGAAGGCCCCATTATGGACTTTGAACTCCAGGACAGAGCTGGACTCAGGGGTCAAGGAGTGTACGCGAAATTGAAAATTTCTGTCAACCAGTCGGCGACCTTCGTCATGCACCGTGGCGAGAACAGGGTGCCTCAGAGTAACTTGGGGTCGTACCTCTGCGATCTGAAGCGGGAGACGTTGCAATTCTGGACGGGTTGGACGAGGAAGGGTACCTTCAAGGGCCATTACCAAGAGCAGGTTGAGCGAAGCTTACTGGTCCTGAAACTCCTGACATATCTGCCCACAGGCGCGATTATTGCATCCCCAACCTTTTCCCTGCCGGAATCAATAGGAGGAGGACGAAATTGGGATTATCGATATTCCTGGGTTCGGGACACGTCGTTTGTCCTGTATGCCTTCCTTGAAACTGGGCACAGCGAGGAGGCAGAGGCATATATGAGCTTCGTCTATAATCGGATCATTCCTTCCATATCTTGCAAAGTGGTGGACACCAGCAAAAGGCAGCTGTTCCCTATTGTTCTCACTATCCGGGGAGAGACTGAGATTCGCGAGACAGAACTCGCGCATCTCGATGGCTACCGGGGAAGCCGCCCGGTTCGGATCGGAAATGGAGCAACCTCTCATACACAACTGGACATATTTGGTGCGTTACTCGATAGCATCTATCTGTACAACAAGTTTGCGGGGCCCATCTCCTACGATCGATGGCGTGAAGTCCGTCGGATTGTGGATCATATCGCTACTAGGCTATGCGATCAGCCAGATATGTCCATCTGGGAAGTACGCGGCGAGAAACAGAACTTTGTCTTCTCTAAGATCATGCTTTGGGTGGCTTTGGATCGAGCCCTGCGACTCGCTGACAAAAGATCCAACCTGCCTTGTCCGAACCGGTCCATGTGGCTCTCCACGCGCGATGGGTTATATGAGGAGATCATGGAGAAAGGGTTCAATTCAGAGGCCGGTTTTTTCTGCATGAGCTACGAAAATAGGGATGTCCTGGATGCTTCAGTCATGATTGCACCGCTGGTCCTATTCATTGCACCCGACGATCCACGATTCTTGAGCACACTGGACCACATAATGAAGGTGCCGGAGGATGGTGGACTTATGAGCGGGAGTATGGTTTTTAGATATGACCACAGGAAAGTGCATGATGGTAGGTTGGCGAATTCCCACCGAGTCCACGTGTCCTTGGTGTATTGAGCACTGTCTCCCTATGACATGCTAACCTGATGTGTGTTAGGAATGGACAGCGAGGAAGGCAAGTTCATCATGGTTACCTTCTGGTTGGTTGAAGCAATGAGCCGGGTAAGTTCTCCGCATGCCCAAAGTTATCGTAAGGCTCAATGAAAAAAAGTCCAAGCTCATTGTTGAATATATCGAACAGGCGTCAAGGGCGAAGGTGCACCTGAGCGAGCATCCGCCGCTTATGGAGCTTCATAACAAAGCGTCGACCTACTTTGACAATGTTCTTTCCTTCGCAAATCATCTTGGCATATTCTCCGAGGAAGTGAATCGCTCTGGCGAACAAGTTGGCAATACGCCTCAAGCCTTCAGTCACCTCGCATGTATCAGTGCTGCCATGAATCTTGCAAAGGGGTAGCGATATAGACATGTTGATACTACTGCTGGCGTTGCCATCTGTACTTCGGACTTCAGTTCACGCCACGCCAAAGAATTCAATTTGTGGAGACCAGCTGTATAAATTGATTTTAAGCACTCCATGGATGGCTTGAACCATTAATATGGATAGCTATAAATCCTATTGTTGAAGTGTCGGTTGCTGAAGGTCGTCCTCAATTACACCAGTGGCGACATCAGGTCATTAAAGGGGAAGCCTTGGGCTTGGCCTTTATTTAATTAGCCTTCTGGGATAAATATTGCTTATTTGTATATCATGAAGTAGCATTGTTGAAAGGCCCCAAGACCATGTGAACATGGATGCTACTGCAAGCGCATATTATTCTGTTGTGGACAGGGCTGACAGTCTCGACAGCAATCCCCGTGTGTAAAAACCCAGTATTATTATTTTAAATTGAAGAAATATTTAATATAAGAAGGTCAGTACTTGGGTAGGACGTTGATCCCGAGCCGATGCATTTGCCCGGACATTTAAGCATTCTCCGCGCATTTAAGCATCCTGCGCAAGTCCTTCTAATACCGCTACTGGTGTCAGTCATCATAACCTGTTCTCTATGCATGAGGCGAAATTTGTATGACGTAGGTTAACCCTAGGTCACAGAGGATGTCGACACCACCGGCGGTTGCAGCCCTCGAATCTTATAGGTAGCGGATTAGAATTGAATTGAACTGATGGTCTACCTCTGATTACTGTCTGTAAAGTGGCTTTATAACTATTTAAAGACGTCATCTAGACGCCACTTAGAAATTCCAATCACCATGTTTCTTGTCAGAGTTGCTACAAGCCGGAAAGTACAAGGAGGTGCTGGATGTCCTTGTCATATCGCCACGCAGTGGAAGGAGGGTTTCGGCCGACTCCGGCAGGACGTCCTCTATACCTGGCGTGGTCTTGACTTTTCTTGTAGTTAGGCAATGATTATCAGACGGAAATCCGTTAGTCGAAGCAGTTACCTCAACAATGCCTGGTTTCCCGTAAGCGACAATTCAAAAATCAGACCCATATGTTAAATATTCCGGAATTCATGTTACTTCGCCATCAGGAGACCATTATTGACTCTGTTCGCAACTTCCCTAAACCTTGACGCTTTTTCCTGTCATTGTATTCCGCTTCAATCCTCCTGGAACGCCTGAGAGGCCGATGGTTCTTTTATTCCTTCGAAATTTACCCATAACAGATACATTTTGTTTAGACGCTGTTTACAATTCATGGTTCCCGAGTGTAGTTCGCCTTTTCCATGTTCTCATTGAATCAAATGATTCCTCGTACATTTTTAGCTCTCTGCGCGCATTCTGACTGACTTCACTCATAGGAGCAATTCCCTTTCCCATATCATACTCCCGCGGCATGAGTATTGGACTGTGCCCTGTGCTTTTGGTGCTTTCCTTCGCGCTCAGCTCCACAGGGCTATCTCCCTTGCTGACCGGCTGTGACATCGGAAAGACACATTGCGTGGAACAAAACAACCCTCCTGCTGTCTCCTTATCACGGGATAAGCGGGATTGGGAAGACGCCGGCATGAAAATTTCTGTATTAGATTAGCACGCTTTTAGACGAAACAGGAAAAGAGTAATGAGACTGTTTAGCTTGAATTTGCCGGCATCCAGCAGAGCCTTAGGGCCTAATGCCCTTTCAATTGAGGCATGTGGTGCAGTTTTTATTCTAAATACCCCAAAGAATGGGCAGCTGATGCAAGGAAATACGTCATACAGTCAACGTCCACTATGCTCTAACAGTTTCTCTAGCGGTTACACTCGTGTGTCATTTAATTTCCCTGTGCTGTTAGTGAAAATTCCTGTATTGGCCTTAACGCCACCCCAAGAACAGTGGTTAAGCCTGTGCCAAGGAGTTCGTTAATCCGTAACCGTACAACTGGAGCTACACCCACGAGGCATCCTGGTTGCACCTAACGCCATTTATTTACTACTCGACACGCAAGCTTTATCATAAAAACCTACCTTCTTCATGGCCTATCATGATGAACTGGTGTTCATTTGTACAGCATTGAATCCAGGCTTTCCAGGATTTAGTCCCACATCAGCCACTATATAATTAAATAACATATCAACTCAAAGGCCGACTACCACTAGTAATCTACTCAAAGTCAAAAAGAAACAAGAATTCCCGAACAGATATTGCTCAATTCGTTCCATCGTCCCGTTGCGTATATACTGTACTTGGATCGGCATGTAACTTGGTTATAATATACCAAAGGTAGTCATAGTAATATAGAAAAAGAAGGTTTGGGACTGTTCTTACACCTTACTTCAGGCCTTGAGCCGGGGATGATGATGTCAGGGTTGAGCCAATGGTGACAGAGGGGAGTGGTGAACGGGTGTCATGGTCTTGTTTTAGGGGTTTGTGGGGTTGTCATAATGGCTCAGGGAAATGGATCATGGATAGTTCCTGGTTGTCCCGAAGTTTAATTGATAGCCTAAGGGGCGAACTGCTAGTTTTGCATTGTATCCGTGGTTATAGACGGGCTCATTGGTCTTGGACCCATTGTTTCAGTCAGTGTGGGGCTTCCTTAAACCAAGGTGAGGCGATGCATGTCATCTTTATTCAAGGTTGAGATTCAACATGGTATATGATGTGACGCTGACGTATATGGTGATATTCTCTAATGACCTGGCACGCATTCAGCAAGCACTTGATTCCCGTTGATTTAAGCTTTTATATAAGGTTGTATATCATTATTCCCTTGATTAATATACCGGACGGATTGCCGATGAACTATTCTAGAATACAGAACTAGAGCAAGGTATACTCTGATGCTTAAGGAGTTTAACCACCAAAACCTAAGGATGAAAATCGCAAGCGTTGAGGTCGGCAAATGCAACCACAGTACTTGACAGGTTGATTCGCCACTCCAGTCAGCAAGGGCTTGGTATTCTTTCGTGCGAAGAATCCAGTAATGGGCCTCTGGAAGTAACTTGTCCTTCTTCTTGCCCTGGATAGTGACCATTTGCCTCTGCGGGCCGACGATGTAAAGATCACTCAGACATTGGCTGAGATTATTGTTTTGGTATTTGCTCCTCTGTTTGGTAATATAGTCCTGTATGGTCTGATGGAAGTTTCCCAGGATTTCCTGTGTACTTTGAGCAGTCTGGACCAGCTCGCGCATCCTTCTCTGTCCTTTGACATTCTGGTATTCCCTCGAGCTGTCCTTGGCCGTGCTCTCGGCTTCTTTGACGCCCTCTAGCTGGCCGTCCCAGTTGTTGACGTTGATCAGGGTGCGGATAAATACCCAGCCTTGGTTCGTGTAGTGCGAGCTCACGCTCTTCATCTGGTACAAAAGAAGTGCTTTGTACAGATCAACCACTCGACCTTCTAGCTAATTAAGTATACCTTTAAATAGCCCGCCAATATCAAGCTACTCCGGGCTTGAAAGGTACTCTGTCAGGCTACAGTATCATTCTATCCTGGAGATGACGTAGCCGAGGCTGTCTAGATTCGCCTTTGACATGTTGGCAGGATTTAGCAGACACTGGGGATATGATATTAGCTATTTTGTTACGCACGCTTGTTAATGCGTGTATGCCACAGGCTTACCGTGAGGCCTAAGCAGACTCCAGCCCATGGAAGAGCAACCTGTGGGATGTTTCCAACTGCAAAGTTGACTGCATCTTTTATTTTAAGAACAAAGTTGGATACGCTACCGACTGCCTTGTTAGGTTTTGTTGATTTGTAGATTCTCTTTGTGCCCGATTCAAGAGCAGCCCTCATTGCCTTTCCTCTGTGGTTCGCATTGTCCATTTAGGTTACATCCTCGTCGAGCTCGGATGCACTGGTGTCGTCATCTGGCTTACTCGTCTTCTTTAATTATTTTTTTTATAGGACTCAACAAGCTTCTCTGTGCCATCACCACTCGCAAGCTCATCGTAGGCACGATTCCACACTCGCTGGGAGGTCGACATGGGTGAGGTCTCTTGGTCGTCTTGCACATTGAAAGAGATGTCTTGTGCTGGGACTTTTGGGCCATTGTCGCCGTTGCTTGGGATTTCGGGGACTGATGGAATCCTGGGAGGCCTGCCAGTGATGGTTTCATCTTTCTGTGGTGGGGACCTGTTGCTGTGTCGCAGGCTCCGGCTTCGGACGGCCCCATATATGGCATAGCAACAGCTTTGACAAACTCATTGTATGTGTGGTTGGTGTTGCTCTAATTACTCATTAATAGATATCGCGTCAGCAGACCGCACGCATGTCGGTTGACCTGTCGAGAGATATATAGCTCGCAGTGTAGTGCTCCGTCGAGTGTGAGCTCTGAGTTTGAGCGGAGAGAAAGCTATTTCTATCACCCCAGGGCGATTTTGCTGACATTTCCGAGCAGTTCAACCAACCGCACGGGCGTGGAAAGTCCTTCTTGGGGCACTTTCGTCGCCTATCATATCCTGATAAATGGTCCACAGTTCAGTTCCAAAGGCCGACAAGATGTCTTGTGGGAACGCGACGTGCTTGGATCTTGATTTGATGTCAGCGCGGGCCGATCCACGCGATTAGGGTTTGTTATGTGTTATTGTGGGGGGGCAATGATATTCAGGACCATAATTGGGTCAATGGGCTGCAAGCCGCCGATCAGTATCTCCAGGATTGTGGGTTGGGACGGGAGGTGTCGGGCTGTTGGGAGTGTCAACAACGCAAGACTTTGAATCATTTACTGTGCAGCGTGTTTATTTTGTTAGCTGCACATAATACGTGTGACTAACATTAACATTCATGGGCTGTGGGCAACATTGCGAAGGGGGCAGTGATTCATGTGTAGTTGAAGCATTAATGTATACATACGGAAGTCGTTTTCTACAAAGGTTGATGGCCTTCCCTTTCTATTTTAGTGCTCACACCTTGCTGCTTTTCACTTACTAGGTAGGTAACTATGCTCTATGTATATTCTAAGCAGCCTTTAGGTAACTAATTACTATGTATTACATAAATAAATAAGTACCCTGAGTAAAAAAATATTAATAAACTATATGCTAACTAATAATAATTCTTTTCCTATCTATTCTTCTACTCATACCTTACTTTTACTTACTATACTCCCCATAAACCTGGAACTGTTATTAAAAAGGTGATAAATAATGTGAGGACCTTCATAAGATAGACTAACATAATTCCCGGGTGAGTCACGCCCCCAGGCGAGTCGCGCATGGCTGTATTCCATATAAAATAGTACGTTTTAAATCCTTAATATTTGTATCGCTTTGATTTTATGTTTTAGTTAGTTATCTTACCCCTAATCCTCGTGTATTTAGTGTAAGATCGATGCTAGATTCGATGAATCAGGCCTTGATATTCATGTAGTGGAGTACTAGTTGATACGTTGTTCAGCAACTCCGACATATTTACAGCTGAACCAAGTTATGAGTAATATTTGCAATCAGAAGGAGTTGTGCGTAGATGTGTATTCTAGATCTGATTATAAAATGTGTGTACTCTTCTGGACAGCCTGGTCTTCCCTCAAACAGACACGTCCTTATTAGGAACAATGTTGATGGACTTTGGTGAAAGATTGTCATCAGTATCTCCTTCCTCTCTCTCCTTCCTCCAAAGTCCTGGCCACTTGAATATATCCATTGGCCGATGCTGAGCGAAATGAACCTCGTTCTCAATATCAGCAATAGTCATGCCTCTCGTCTCCGGAATCAAGAAAGTAACCAGAGCATTGAGAACCATGACGCCTGAAAAGAGGCCCAACACGCCCGGCAAACCAATACGGTCAGTCACGGTACCGAATGCGAACGCAGTCAGGATCGCGCCGCATTTGCCGGCCGCTGCGGAGATGCCGTGCGCCGTGGCGCGAACGCTGGTGGGGAAGACTTCAACAGGCATTAGCCAAGTTGTGCAGTCGGGGCCCATGTTGAGGAAGAGCTGGGAGAGCGTGAAGACGGTCATCAGTCCCCCCACGGTTGTGTGATTGGTTATACCGGCCCAGATGGCGTATAGAATGGCGACTATCATGCACGAGTAGAACTGTTGGTGAGTGCGTCCCAAAAGATCGGGTAGGGGGATTCCACAGAAGTATCCAGGAAGGTAGCCCTGTATTTGGTTAATTTTCGGAGACCGGAAATCGGGGATGAGGAGCGGGACGGGGATTTGCGGCAACGTACTGCAACTTGGACAATGATGTTTCCGATGGCAGTATTGCGAAGGGTGACCCACGGGGTAGGCCCATCGGCAAAACCGATTTCCTTGAGGATGACACTTTGGTTGAGATTGACGCCGTAGTAAGCAATATCGCTGGACAAAGCCATCAGTCGGTTTGGGCCAGGCGCCAGAGGGACCTCAGGATTACACTTACAAGAGAAACCAAGACGCTGAGGTCGCGAATAGAACCTTGGCATGTTTCCATTCACTGAAGTAGACAGCAAAGTCCCGATATTGCTCCTTTAGGCCTCGCTTGTCTGTCTGTTCGGTGTTCGTGTCTTTCGACACGTCTATAGAGTTCAGATTCACGCACGGGTGTGTTCTGGTATGAACGGGACATACACTTTTCATATGGAGCCGTCTCCGCCATAGTCC
This sequence comes from Aspergillus sydowii CBS 593.65, assembly GCF_001890705.1. Taxonomy (NCBI): domain Eukaryota; kingdom Fungi; phylum Ascomycota; class Eurotiomycetes; order Eurotiales; family Aspergillaceae; genus Aspergillus; species Aspergillus sydowii. Next base: position 45,188 of record NW_024467876.1, on the reverse strand, counting down.
ATCGGGCGTATAGCGTGATGGCGGCGGGAATCATACCCAGGCCAAATAAGAGTCTCCAGACCCATTCGACGTACTGGATGTCGGACTCAATGCCGGACTGGAACGCTTCGACCAGTACGAGGAACGTGATACTGGCAGCTATGTTGCCGAGTCCCATGCAAGCAAAAACAGACAGGGACAGAACCGCTCTGGAACCAAGCGGCGTGCTTTCAGCGGTGAGAGACGATGACATGGGGTAGTCTAAGTAGCCATAAACCTTCAGGCTGGATTCTTTCTTCGGCAATTTCTAGGGCTTACCTGCTCCAATGCCTATTCCTGTGACAACCCGAAAGCATGCAACCCATGCAACAATTGACTGTTTGTCAAAGTTGTTCCAGGGAAGCAAGATGACCATGAGGGTGCCGAACAAAGTAATTAGCAACTCTTTGCCGTACACCTTGTGGCGACCCAGGGCGTCTCCCAGTACACCAAACATCAATTGACCCACGGCCATTCCAACATTCAAGGTACCCTTCATGATGTCACTTTGCACCGATGGGACTTCACTGCCCTGGTCCTGCCAATACAGATAGCCCAACATCGGTACCACTGCAAATGATTTGGTTAGCTATCGGCAGAGTAGTACTCCTTTAGAAGAGCACAAACCTAGACCGATGGTCAAATTGAGAAAGCCATCGGAAAACAGGCCAACTCCCGCGACACAGAGAAACTTCACTTTGTCAAGCAACGATACCATTTCGGCGATCTCTAAAATCAGCAAAAAGCAGTCAACTCACTCCCCGGGGTCAGTCGATATTAGCAAAATAAGTAGAGTGTGCTTTTTGTAGTTGCCTGGAGCACGGTGGCCATAGTATTTATAGTTCATATCCTCTTCAGAGTACGTCGACATCCTGGGCATAGACACAGCCAGCATCATATCATCGGTGCGAAGTGCTGCAGTAAATGACAATATCAAAGATTGATTTTGATAATCTCGACTGCCAACCTCGCTCAGCCAAGAGACTGGGAAACCACGTGCTCCCACGGCCCGCCACACAGGACAGCACGTGCTCCCACCCAGCGACTTCAGGCGTTCTTGCATCTCCAGGATTGCTTCAGCATTTAACCTTGCCAACCCTTCCCTGCCGCATATTCGGAGGGAAGTCCTCGATCGTCGTCCCCGGACCGGTGCTGTTTCTTTTCAGGCGGATATTGTCGGTTAGTTTCGGCTAATGACACGAGGTCTTGGATGATATGCTGCTCGCCTAGAAGACTAGAGCCTGCCAATGTGTTTCTGAAAATGGACGGGTTAATCGAGGACTCTTCCGTGGTTTTCAACATGGAACAGCTTTCCAGAGAACATTACTTCTTGTTTGCTTATACAAATGCACCCATCACATTGTAGTATAATTGTTGGTCACTATTGACCGAAATGGTGTCTACCGTGGTGTGCGAAGGTGCTTCAAGAACCCCTGGGGGACGACGTCATTCAGGGGGAGCCTGGAGGTCCAAATTCGCCGGATATCAGCAGAAAGATCACCGCCTGCGTCGCATGTCGCAAGCAAAAGGTATGTATCTAAAATGCGTTAAGTACCAGTTTATTGGTGGATGATACTCTCAGGAGACGTCAGATAAAATATCACATGCCCCAGGCGCAAGCGCCATACGTTTGCTGCAGAAGAAAGGCCTCTGGTGTATAGTGAACCGCAGCCTTCAGGTTTTGGTACAGGGTCATATAACGTATATATACTTCTATCGTTCTTCGGAATTTGCCTATCCGTTGCTAATACCCGCTATTGGCTAATGGTGCTCCTTTAAATGGAATTCTACCATCATGACAAGGATGTAGGACTTCCAGACAACAAATGGCCAGGGTTGGGGAACGGCTTTCGATACCTGAACTGTAAAGTTCGTCTGAGTTACCAGACACTGCCCGACTTTCTCTAGAGAGTTACCATGACTTTAAGCCACCCCGGCTGGATTTCCAGCCCCAGGAAACTTGGGGGGTAGTGTTGGACCTGGACTGCAGCCCAGCATTAATACTAGCTTCTTGTATAGCTAAAGGTGGAAAGCAGGCGTCTCCTGGTGACTTATAATTTATCAGTACGCCGGACTTTATCTCTTGCGAGGTCATGAGGCGGTTTGGTTGACTGCCCTTGTACTTGTACTTATGGGAAACTGTCAAGGATAAGATTTGGGACTGTTCTGATACCTTGCTTCAGGCCTTGAGCCAGGGATGATGATATTAAGGTTAAGCTAATAGTAACAGAGGAGAGTAGTGAACAGGTGTTATAGTCTTGCTTTAAAGGGTTATATGGTGTTATAATAGCTTAGAGAAATAGATTATAAATAGTACCTGGTTACCCTGAAGTTTAAGAAGTTTAATTTATAGTCTAAGAGGTAAATTACTAGTTTTATGTTATGTCTATAGTTACTAATAGGCTTGTTGGTCTTAAATCTGTTGTTTCAGTTAGTGTAGGGGTGCGCCTGATATATATAGAATCCCCTGTTTCATTGCTCTTATTATCGAAACCCTCCGTGTCTGATTCAAAGGTATTGCGAGATACAACACATCCGCCCCCCTATGAGCCAGTAATATATTAGGCTTTAGACGCGTTCTTCTTTAATACTTGGTTATCTGCGAAAAATTACATATTAGTTTCACTGCGACTGTGGGAAAAGCGTACGTATTCCGCCCAGAGTAGACGACATGCAACCACCCCCTGGCAATGCGCTCGGGCTACCTTTGAGTTCTATTATTCTATCTACCGTAAAACCTCTATCGTCAAACACCGAACAGCCTGGTATTGCCACAACATATGGAGATGCCAACGCGTGAGAAGCTGAGGTAGCTTTTACGCGGGCACTCAGAGTCACGTCTTAGCATCTCAAGAATGCTGCCTTATTATAAGCCAGCCAGTCTTCAAAACACTGCGATGGCCTCCCTGTTACTCTTTCGGAAGGCAGTAGGGCCGGTTTCTTCTGGTCGCCCAACGCCCAGAACCTTAGAAGCTGATTCTGCAGATCTTCGGGGATAAAGTCCGAAGTTCTCGACTTCCAATCTGCCGGAGTAACTGTGATGATCTCTATTGGCTGCCTCCCCTCCACCTGGCGAAGGCGATTGATTGCTTGCATTTGTTCCCGGTGGCTGATCCAGCTGGACCCTGTTACAGGGACGGCCTGATTGACGAGCTGGTCGGTAGTCAGGGCGATGACAGCAATGGCCGCCATGTCCGATTCCGATACGGGGGCGCTCTGTGAATCCGGGTATACCATCCAAAGCCTCCCCGAACTTTCAATTTGAGGGAGCCAGAAAAGGGACGTATTTGAACAGAAATTTCCCGCCCGAATGAAGGTGTAAAGAAGGCCAGCATTGACGATAGCATCCTCCACTTTCCGCTGGGCGGTGCCTATCATTCCATCCGGATCTTCTTCAACCGACAAAGACGATAGAAGCGTCACATGTTGAACCCCCTCGTCCTTTGCTGCTGTAAAAAGCTGCTCGAGAGGGGCTTCGGGCGTCGAGTACAGGAACGCGCGATCCACACCGGCGAAGAGTCGATGATACGAGGAGATATCGGACAAGTCCCCTTGAACAACATCAACGCCAGTGGGGAACTTTGCTCCCGTTGTGTTGCGAGTCGAGACGCGAATTTGAGGCGGGGGGCAAAGGGCGCGAAGTTGCTGCAAAAGTTCGCGTCCAACAGCACCGTTGGCGCCAACTATAAGGACTCTGGGCAGGGACATCGTGTGCGCTGGTGAACGATGGACCAAACGTAAAGAGACTGAATGAAGGAGCAATTGTTGTGATGAAATAAATACCAGCGAATTATGACTCGCAGCTTTGCACTGAAGCGAGCGTGTATTTATACCTGTTGTTCGGGCATCATCGCAGCCCACCGAATATCTTGAAATTAGTTAACCACCAATAAAGTCAAGCTAGCAGCAATTATCAACAAAAAAGGGAAACTATCTCGGCCGACGACGATTGCCGCTCCAAGTAAGGAATGTGCTGCGGCCGATTCACATAATCCAAGGCCCACAGGATACCCTTGTCTGGGATATAAAGTCAATATCTGGAAAAAGCAAATAGTGATTTCTGTGGATATGGATACTGGAGAAAGGCAACCAGCATCTCAAACAGGTGCCCAGACTCGGTTTCAATCGGATCAAGGTTAACCAGGCACTGACGGTGGCCAAAGCCTGACAGAAAGCAGTCCAATAGACTTATTATACATGAAATCATCAAGTTTCGGCGTTCGACGTCTCGACTCGCGTATTTGTTGGACTTATGGCGGTTGCTGGGAAGTCATTCTTGCTAGAGATACTATTATATAAACAATGCTCTGATATAGTTTGCTCCCACTAGTAAAGAGACTAAGAGAGACAATACACTCATTTACTCGATTCCGACAAGTCAAACTCATAACCAAATTCAACAAATTCAGTATAAGATGAATAGTTCACAGCTCATGTTTAGACAATATCTGATCAAGCACACGTCTTAGCTTGCCCTCGCAATCCGAAACGACGTTGGGTGACCTCCAGGCCACAAACCGATCAGGTCTGACCAATACGCATCCACCCTCTTCCACCCCCCGTTTGGCTGCCCAGTCGCGATGGATGTCGATATAATCAAGCCCGAAGCCAATCCCATACGCATGTACAGGAATCCCCGTCGCAGCCGTGACGGCCCTTGCGGCCTGCTTCCATGCGTCCCCTCCCACACCGAACAAAAGGCAGAAGGCGCCCTTCCCAGCCAAATCCAGCGTTGAAATTGTCTTTTGGCGAGTCGGAACATCCAACCAAGCATGTGGAAGGCGGCTACCTGGGTACGTCGTGATTTGCGGATAAACAATTGGGTCGGCTTCTAGTTGCGGTCGACCACCTGGCTCGTCCTGAGTGTGTACGGCGCTTGAATCATAAAACTGATTGTAGGCGATACCTAGGCTCTGAATTTCATAACCTATGCGTTGCAACGCATCGTCGAGATTTGCTCGGGCGGTTTCACCCTCCTCTGTCGCTTCAGATAGCCTGCCAAGCTGCTCTACACCCTCAGCGCGCGTCTGAGCGAACGTCCCGAGGGATTCCCAAACCTGCGCGTGTGCTCTAATTCCCTGGTTAGATTCACGGACTAGCGTGGCACCAACTGGTTGGCGCTCAGGGCTGTACGATCTCAATAGTCCTGCTCCAGCCAGGCCCTTGGCGACATACGCCACCTTCCAGGCGAGGTTATAGGCGTCCTGAACGCAAGTATTGCTTCCCAGCCCAAAGGCAGGTGGATGCCGAGGCGCTGCATCACCGAGAAGAAATACATTTTCACCGCTGAGTGAATAGCTCTCTGCAATGCTCTCTCGAATGGTCCACGGATCCACGCGAACAACCTCAATATCCACTCCCTCGTCACCAATGAGCTCCCGTACACAATCAACAAGCTCGGGGCTCTGTGTTGTCAAGCCCTCGAAAGGATTAGAGCCCTTTTCACCAAATCCAACAACAATCCACTCATTCCATGGTCGAACCATTCTCATATGCGCGACCATTCCTGGGTATGTGGTTCGATCACACTTCACAATCCAATGAAGGCCTGTCTGTCGCTCCCTGTGCATGATGTGACCTAGGTCCGCACGTAGTAGCACATTGCACGCTCTCCCGCCACTAGGCTGGCTACTGAAACTGAATCCTAGCGAGCGGGCGACATGACTCCGGGCCCCGTCTGCGCCGAAAAGATAGTCTGCGTGGATTTGAAATGTCTGGGTTGAGATGAGGTCGTGGACGGTGCAAAGATATCGCCGCGAGGTCGTCCGCTCAACGTTGACCAGCTCCGTCGAGAACCGTACATTGAAGTTATTGTGCGAAGCATACTTAACAAGCAGGGGCTCCAGTTCCGACTGCGGGAACTCAGCATGCTTACATGGACTGAGACTTTCGACCTCTCCCTGCATCATAGACATGGTCAGCGGCATGGCCATGGTATATCCCAAGAGGCTTACCCGACAGGCTGGATGCTCGCTCCACCCCCTGACCCTCCCGTACTCGTCCTCATTCATAGAGCGACACCAGCGCATAGACTGAAACACTTCACCGCGGAATGCCACTTGCAAAGCCGCATCCTCGAGTCCGAGATCGCGGAGGCACTCTGGTGTCGTATTAGTAGATAGCAACAGGAAATGTTTCATTCTTTGCACATACCGAAACCAAAGGGATTGAACGTGTGAGCTCTTGGTGTATCTGCTGTGCCGGGTGCTTGAGATATGACTAGGCCGTGGAGCCCTGTATATATTAGTATATTGCCTGAACTGAATTGGGAGCAGGCTCACCGTGTTGGCCTAAGAACGCAGCTAAACTTGCCCCGGCTGGTCCTGCTCCGACGATCAAGAAGGTTGTATCGACATTCGCAGAACCCATTTTCGATGATTTTGGAGGGAGCAAGGTCAATAATTTACTAAGCTAAAATGATACAACTTTTGCGTACCATGTTGGCGAACTGATAAAATGCTCACGGGATTAGCCACTTCTTATGCTCGTCAAACCCTGAGGTGTTTGCTGGGTCGAGACTTCTTCCTGCTCTTTTCCCATAGGCTTTCTATGCCTCCATCCAGAGCGGGACCCAGTGTCTACCTCAACAGGCAGGTTTCTCGGCCGTGGAGAACCAGAAAAGGTCAACGATCAGCTGCTAGCAATTATAGCGGCTTGCTCGGCCTAACTGGGAAACAGCTGATAAGAATTACTTTTATCTTGTCATGTGGAACGAGCGTCGGTCCTAGGACTTTTTAAAGACCCTTATCTGAGGCTCGCCCAAAACAGCAATCCTCTCGGCCGCCAGTGTGGAGAGGGGGGCCTACACCATAACTTTGATTAATCATAGGCTTGGAATGCAGCTTCATAAGATGATACTTGATGCATGAGTACTGGAGCTATTCTACATTGTCGTTGCTGTCTAGTGTCCCGATAACCCTGCGTCAGAACTTGCTACTATTGTCAAAGACGCGGGGAACTCACCACTAATTAGTAACATGTCGTCCCAGTTAAAGGAGGCAAATAACGGATCCCAGTCCAAGAGGCCTGTATCCAACCAGTCAAGGGTATCGACCTCTTCCTCCAAGTGCCATTGATTCGCTGCCCATGCCTTGTCTCGAAGCCTTTGTAACCTTGTCCAGTTCGGTGGCGAGTCAGTCGACAGAGCTGAGAAGCACTTATCCACAGTTTCTCGTAGGTCATGCAATTCTGCCGACCCGGGATTCTGGACGAAGTCTTGAAGTATAATGGCACAGGGATGGATCATGTTGAAGTGGCGAAGGACCCATCGGTACGGTGATAACGACGTGTCCTGAGTCGAGTGTAGGAATTCGTCGATATAACCTTGGCAGGCAGATAACGTTTTTTCCCTGGCATCGGGTGGCCATTGATTGGCCCGCAGGTAGGGCTGGTGTAGGACAAAGATCATTTTGAAGCAGCACATCCTCCGACTCATCGCAATGAATCGTTCAAGAGCGGTAGTAGCTGAGTTGTGGGAATCCGTAACCTCTTCGGAGCATATCTTTGTCGCCTCGGCGTCCAGGGACTGGATCTGCCGGTATGTCGGCTGGCTAGCTCCATATATTTCTAGAAAGGCCTTGGACATTACCACGCTCACTCTGTGGATGGTGGTGATTAACTTCCGATCTAATGCGTTAGTGGCATCGAGAACGCGCACGTCAGAGGTTGCGGGATATATGAGCGGTGGAAGTGCATGGGCCATTGCATAAGAGACATCCAGCGCATAAATCGACCACCAAAGCGCCCGACGAAGATCGGCATCGCGAGCAGGTGGTTGGAATGACAATGGCTCCCTATGAAGGCCCAGGGACTGCGCAGCTCGCACGAGTACACACACCGGGCCTGGATCAAAGCGTGAACTTTCCTCTGCCGTACTTGGGGTGGCGAGGAGGAAAGCTGCTTGGAGGCTGTCCATGTCTGGAGAGAGAGGGTAACCGGCTGATATTAACAAGTGATTGGCAGTTGCATTCCATTCCAATGCTGTAGAGCTCAACAATTTGCATTCACCTGAGACGTTGATAGAGGACACGGCCGAGTAGCATATTGCTGCAATCAGGGCATATCTGCTGCTCGAACTCTTCCCTCTGCTGCGTATGCATTGGATGGAAGAGACAACCCCTCCGATATCAACGAATGGATGCCAAAAGTGGCAGTTCGTAGCATACCACGATATGAGGCGATCGACTTCAGGGAGGTGAATGAAATCTTCGATTGTCGCACCCGGGGAGTGACAATACCCTGGACTGGCCCCTTCTGGGGAATAATCAGCGCCGTTGACGTCCCAGCCTTCCACTGCGGCTATCCACGATGAGCTTGCAAAATATCGTGGGGTAGTGCCAACAGTGGCTTTAAGCAAACCATTCTGGTTAAGAGGGATTTTATGACCCAGTTCTCGCTCAGTGTCCTTGGAGCTGATGGCTTTAGAGACCTTTCCCGAACGTAGGGCGCTAGTCGACCCAGTATAAGTGCAAGGACGACGGTGCGCTATGCAAGTCTGACACTGAGGCTTGCATTGATCGCATCTGACCTTCCGTGAGCGACACTGCTGACATGCTTGTACTTCACGGGTCCTCGTTAGCTTCGGCCGGTTGAGATTAAGCCGGGAAGTACCAGCCACTTGCTTTCTCTTCCCAGGTCTGTCCATGGGCTATTCGATACAATTTCGGATTTTTATTGGCAAATCACCAGCAGGAGGTTGCACAGAATGGTATAAATGGGTCATGCCTCGCGTGATTGAATATGAAGGAAACCCCGGAGGATGGACTGCCTGCGCCACAGCGGCCGAGAAACCTTCCCAATTTGGCCACGTGGATTCTCTTTTCGGCCAATTAAATTCACACTTTCCAGTTACGTCAAAGGCGCTTTGTAATAGTTATATTTGTTTCAGCCAAGAAAGTGTTTGCTGAGACGCTCCCACTCAGCAAGCATGCCGACCCCTGCAAATCTTGACTGTGAAGGTCGACTATATGACCTCACCTATGCCACTCACATTACCAGCACGTCAAAAAAGCTTGAAATAGAGGTAGACTCTCGTCTAAGCAGCCAAAATCGGCCATTGCTTGTCCTGATAGACACACTAGCGAATATCACGACTGAGCCTCCGGCAAGGGGCTCGCGGTACTTGAATACGTTGTGAATCTAGGCCACCGTGGACGACGCGCAAGAATGATTTAGGCGTAATGAGGTTGCAAGAAGCCTATTTTGGAAGCCCGAAGGGTACGAGGGCCCACCACCGGGGATCCACCGTCGGTTACACCAGGGCCATATGGCAGGCATGAAAGGGATCTTACTGTGCCAAACGTTGTATATTTGACATACCCAACCATTGCTATCCTCTGAATTTATTGTCAATGCGATGACGCAGGACCTAACAAGCTCTGGGCTTCTTGCCCATGAGAGTATGCTTGACACTGACTTTGTATTGACCCGATATGGCCTAACATCACTGGGTAGCCAAAAGAGGCACGTCTCTCGGCCGTAAGTCCGGTTGCCTCTAGCCAGAATAGAAGAGGATTTTCACTTGATTGCTCACTCTCGTGACGTTGACAATTTACGCCTTCTTCATCTCCTCTCGTGAACTCCAGGACAGGCAACGACCATTTATCGTACAGCAGTAAATATATAACAAGCGCGCCGGCCAAATGGCGCAAGTTCAGGAACTGTTACCATCTCGGCCACTTTCTAGAGTCAGTAGTATTTTCTCTTCCCTGCATGACATGTTTAACGTGCAATACGCATGTCTGACAGTCATTGTTCTCAGGGCTGCGAACTTCGATTCTTCACGGAGAAAAATACCCCTGAGCACTCGGATTCGGATTCACCACCTTCCCAGCATTACTATACTGAATTAACCTACGACGCAGAGGTGAGTTCGCAGGTTTTTGAAATTCCGCTACACTGGCACAAGGTACGTAGTCTCTGTGTGTTCAATGATATCTTCAAGGAGGCGTTTTCAATGCTTTAACACCAGGAANGCATATTACCTGCCTAGCCTGGCTGGACTCTATAAAACAAAGCTATAGCTAATACAATATGTCAAAGCACCATGACGAATGGATGCAAATAACAGAGGGAGAAGCGTACATCACAGTTGAGAATCGAACCATCCATGTACAGGCTGGTGACGAACCTATATTTATCCCTCGGCACCACGTACACGGCCTAAAATGCCTACCTGGTGTGAAAACGACAATGCGTGAGTGGACGATACCTGGTGGGAGATTCAAGGAACGGTAGGCATATTACATAGCGAAAATGCATTATATATTTATATTTATGATGGAATACTGATCCTTTGGTTGCAGGTTTTTTCGTGACGCATTCGAGTTCGGAAACCCACCGCCGTTCCTGCACATTATGCGTGTGTTTTGGGATGGTGATAGCTATCCTTCCTTGCCGGGAAATATCAAGTTTCTGGGTCAAATGGTACGTTTTACTGGCCCTCTTTCATTTGTGCTTTTAGAAGAGGTTATTGTGTTCTACAGATGTCTCTAATATTCATGTAGTTCGTCTTCATTTTTGGTGGTTTCGCCAAGCTAGTCATGCCTGCAAAGATAGTCCCAAGGACGAGGGCGTAATGGCCTCGTGCAGGCACTGGGCGGACATGACCCATTGCAGTCGATATCTCGTCCAAGTCCCTTTCCGTATTGAGTAACCGAGGCGGGTTAATCAAAGCAGTGCGCAGTACATCATGAATCCAGGGGTAGATTAAAAACCCAGAATATATATTTATTCGCTAATACAATTGAACGCCATGTCTTATCAAACACATTAAATATTCCAACTAACCAGTAAGTATTTGATCTATAGCCAGATAGTAGATACCGTGCTGCAAGTTTATCTTCCACCCGCCGTGGCAGCCAATCTGGGGAACAATGAACAGTGGACTGAGCCGTTGGTGGGTCCCTAGTATCTCTCGTATTGAATCTCAGAGGGAGCTGGCTGTAAGCATCTGGCATTAGTGCCCTGTACCCAGCCAATCCACACCCTGCTCGGCACGGAAACTGCCCCATTTTGCCACCAGATCAGCCACTGCATGAATCTCTCTCCCTTCAGCCCAAACCCACCTTGACACATTCCGACCACGAGTTGCCCGTCATACTCTCGCCCGCCAAAGATTATGACTTTTGTCATGATATAATGGCATTTTGGGATAGAAGGAATACAGGAACAACATTGGTTGTTTTGGAGCGAGCCATGAGATCCAAGAAGTTGGGAGGTCACCGAGGGTGGTCACGATATTCATGAATGAAGGTATGGCTATCATTATATATAATGGACCCATAAAGATTCGCGTCTACACTCCATATAGGAGGTCTATCGTATCCCCCTCGAGTATGTACTGCAAATATATAGCTCTCTAGCTAGTCTTCTACAATATGTCACATCAAGTGCTTACTTGTATTACCAACCGACCGCTTCACGCATAGGCTCTATCCTAATAGCCAAGAACTGCCATCGATTCAATAATCTAACCTCCAAGATCAGCCCACGAAGTCTTTTGATCTGATATAGCCACATACAGAATAACTCAGATTTGCCTTCTCTCGTTGATCAACGACCCGCATTGGAAAAAATAAAAAATTAGACTAGCCAGGGCGTACATCTTCAAATGGGAGTTATGAATCTCTCTGGTTGGATACCCTATACTTGGACCAGCGATAGATAGTGGAGAAAGCAGAACTCTTCCACAGGAACTGAAGGTAAGCATAAGCAGTTTACATTAGTCCTGATTCTCCGATCCATGGGCAGGCCGCCGATGAATCAATGGTCTCATACCAATATTTAAGTCCGCCTACTCCGTTTCACCACTGTGGAAGCCGCATACACTCGGCAACATTGACGATGGCTGAATTCAATTTCTCTACGGAGGGGAAATCGGTCGTTGAGAAATGGAGTCAGTTTGTTAAAGGAAAGACAGGTAGGTTCGAGCCCCATTTAACTACTCGAAGCTTCCACTGATAAGAGAGAGTGGCCGTCACTGGGGCAAGCGAGGGAGGCCTCGGAGCCAATACCGCCGTAGCCCTGGCACATGGGAAACCACACAACCTGATTCTCCTCGCTCGCAGTGAGGGTAAAGTCTGCAGTGTCATCAATTCAATCAAGCAAATCAGCCCCACGACCGCGGCTTCCTTTGTCCATATTGAGCTCGATGACTTTGATACAGTGCGCCAGGCGACATCCGCTATACTTGCCCAAGCTGAGAAGATTGATATTCTTATAAACAACGCCGGTGTTATGGCTATCCCATGGGAAAAGAATAAGGATGGGATTGAGAAGACCTTTGCTATCAACCACTTAGGCCACTTCCTCCTCACCAAGCTACTGCTATCTTTGATGATTGAAGCAGGGCCAGGTTCCCGAATTGTGAACCTGACCAGTGCTGGGTATAAGATGGGCCCATTTCGGGTCGACGATTGGAACTTTTCGGTAAGTAACGCCATTTCCACCATTGTCAAATCTACATTGGCTCACGCTGGAGGGATTCAGGGCGGGAAAACATACCACCCTTTAACAGCCTATGCACAATCAAAGACGGCAAATATTCTGTTCACAGCTGCTCTAGCCGAGCGCAGCGCGAAATACGGCATCGCCGCTTTCGCCGCACACCCTGGATGTAGGTTAACAGTTTCGTCGTTTTCCGCACTCAGGGATGCTAACCCACTGTCGAGACATTCCCGGAACATCGCTCACATCGCATATCCCGTCCCTAGATCCCCAAGAGATGGATAGAGTATCCCGGGAAAATACTGGGGAACCGTTCGGCCCTGATGAGCCTAAGTCACCGGAGCAAGGCACCGCGACTACTCTGGTCGCCGCGCTATCACCAGCTCTGATCTCCAGAAGCGGGTCTTATGTGGCGGATTGCCAGGTTGAACCAGTACGAGAGTACGCGAAGAACCCGGAGCTAGCTAGCAGACTGTGGAAGCTTAGTGAAGAACTTGTCGGTGAGATGTTTGAGTTATAGACTTATAGTCATACTCGATCTCTACTTCCAGCATCTACATGGAGGCCAATATATCAGCCTTGTGCATATGAGAAATGGAGGATGGAACGGTTGTCATAGATTTTTGACCTTCATACCGAAAACGTATAACCCTTCTTGAACCAGACCACCGGATAAAATTGTGACCTATTCCGTAAGAACTGTATAGCTCGGACGAGCACTTCCCTATTAGTCAGTATCTCATAGAGCGCTAAACAATGTCAATTAAACACGAGAATACGTTTGCATGTTTACGCCACTTCCAATCCCCAGTTAGCCTTCAACGTGTTAATCGGAGTAAGGGTCAAACTTTTATTCATATGAGAGGATTGTGGCTTGGAATCCCGCAGTTCCTCACTTTACAGCCGACGGTAGACATGGTATCCTATGCCTCGGCGGGAAGGCTTCAACGACACACGATGCGGCGAGATCTCCATTCAAAGCTTAATCGTAGACCAGAATATGGAGACGAATAAGCAACATGCATTAGTGCGAGAGTGGTCAACGAATCGGTGAAATTTGTTTTACGTAGAGATCTGATGATTGGTAGACGATGCGACGCCACCGCAACTCGTTCCGGGCCCCAGTTGGATGTGGGGACTGTGCCCAGTTACCAACATGTCAAATTATAATCAAGGTGCCTGATCGCAGCTGTCAAACAATAGCCACGTTGCCTCCGCGTCGGCTATTGTCCACTGAAATACCAAAGACTTGATCTTGTGGATAGCCAGGGTCTCCCCCACATACTCCAAAGGCTCGTGCATCCAGCTCTTCCATTAGGTACTTGAGAATTGTGGGGTCCCCAGGCTGTCCCTGTCCCCCGCGAGCAAGCCACGAAATAATCGAAGTTAGTCCATCTCCGCATGCTGAATATTGTGGCAGAACCCCCGAGAATTCCCTGGGAAGGAAATGCGTGATACGACGTACACCAGGGCGCTGCAAAAGCTGTCTCCAACAAGGATGTGATTTCGGGAACAGCCCTTCTCTACGACGAGACGTGAACGGATATCAAGATTTGCTCAGAATAAAGAATGAATGAGAGTAGCCCACACTCTCGAATAAACCTTTTTACGTACATCCAAGGTTGACTTGGCATTTGGGGGTCCAATAGAGGACATTCTTTGTGCGGGTACCTCGTATCCTGAACTTCTAGAATCGCTGCAACTGCTCTTATATTCCTCAATATAGGCCCGTGCAGTCGCCGATATCTCGCCGATGTCAGCTCCACTGTATTGTCTTTGAGTCGACTGAGTAACTCTGCTTCGGCTAATCTCCGTACTAAGTACGTTAGCGGACCTGTGGTGCTCCGAAGTTCGAAGCCACAGGAAAAGTACTGGGTGTGAGCAAAGTATAAAGGCAGCCCACTGTCCGAATGTAAAAGAACAAGGCTCTGTTGCGTAATATTCCAAGCACAGCGTAGCACTGATGGGAAGATGGTGCAATTCAAAGCCTGTTTCTTGCTCCTTAATGTGGTAGCTGCGCATGCAGCCGTCCTCCAGGATGACTCTTACTTTTACGGCCAGAGTCCACCGGTTTATCCCACTCCCAATATGACTGGGGCTGGCGAATGGGGACACGCACTTTCAAAAGCCCAGAGGCTGGTGGCACAAATGTCTCTTGAAGAAAAGCTCAGTCTCACTGGAGGGGTTAAGAACGACACGAGTGGCTGTGGGGGGAATATTCCGGCTATCAATCGGCTTGGATTCCCCGGGATGTGCCTCCAAGATGGCCCCAATGGGATCAAGGGATCAGAGCTCGTTAACGGCTATCCATCCGGCATCCATATCGGCGCGAGGTATGAGTTCGCTCAAGGCCTATAGGCGGGACCTTTGCTAACATCAACGAAAGCTGGAACAAAACCCTCGCTTACCACCAGGCGCACGCTATTGGTGGTGAGTTCCGACGAAAGGGCGTGACTTTGGCACTCGGTCCACCAGTTCTCGGTCCTCTGGGACGCATTGCGCTCGGAGGGCGCAATTGGGAGGGCTACGGCAAAGATCCATATCTCAGTGGTATTATGGGAGCCGAAACGGTTCGAGGTGTCCAAGACAACGGGGTTATCGCATGTGCAAAGGTAAGAAGCCAAGCCACTCTCCGTGTTTGTATTAATTCAGCTTGAGTAACATCTTTTAGCACTTCGTGGGCAATGAGCAGGAGTTACACAGGAATCCTCGTCTAGACGCGGCCACTAACAAGACCGTTGAAAGCTCCTCCAGTAATATGGACGACAAGACTATGCACGAGCTCTATATGTGGCCGTTTGCAGACGCCGTGCACGCCGGGGTCGCAAGTGTCAGTAAGTTTCATGTCCTGCCATTGCTCTCTACTGGTTTACTGTTTACTAACCACACTGTCAACTTAAAGTGTGTGCATACGAGCGACTCAACAACAGTTATTCGTGCCACAACAGCAAAGCCCTCAACGGCCTTTTGAAAACCGAGTTAAACTTCCAGGGATTCGTATTGAGTGACTGGTTTGCCCAGCACACTGGTGTTGCGAGCGCCATGGCTGGCCTTGACATGGTTATGCCTTATGGAAACATGTACTGGGGTCCCAACCTTACAAATGCAGTGCACAACGGGTCCGTACCCGAGTCCCAAATCAACAATATGGCTACAAGGATTATGGCAGCTTGGTATCTGTCGCATCAGGATGACCCAGAGCTCCCGCCTGTTGGTATTGGCATCCCTGCAGACTATGGAAAGCCCCATCCCGTTATCGATGCTCGGAACCCGGATGACGAGGGTGTTCTCCTCGAAGGAGCCATCCAGGGACATGTATTGGTTAAAATCGTCAACTATGCCTTGCCCTTGTCCAGCCCACGTATACTATCGATCTACGGGTACGATGCGAAGGTCGCAGACACCAATATTGCAAAGGCCGGGATAAATGGCTGGACTCAGGGCCTGCAGGCACACGATTATCGGAGCGTTGAATGCGGCTTCGGCCTGACTGGGGGTCACTGCCCTCCATTCGCCCCAATTGCCCCCAATGGGACTATAATTGGCGGTGGTGGCTCTGCGGCAATTACGCCCGTCTATATTAGCAGTCCCTTTCAGGCCTTGGATGCCCGCGCACGCCGAGATAGAACACAACTGTTTTGGGACCTTGAAGGTACCCAGGTTACTAATATCGAGGCAGATGCCTGTCTTGTTTTCGTCAATGCGGCCTCGTCCGAAGGGGTTGATCGACCGGCCTTGAGAGATGATTACTCAGATGGACTCATCATCGACATTGCTTCACAGTGTAATAACACGGTGGTTATCATACACAATGCAGGTGTCCGGCTAGTTGATCAATGGATTGACCATCCGAATGTTACGGCTGTGATACTTGCGCATCTGCCTGGTCAGGACTCTGGAAAAGCCATTACCCAGATCCTGTACGGAGACGTGAGCCCAAGTGGAAAACTTCCTTATACCTTGCCGCGTAACGAGTCAGACTATGGATCACTTCTCAACCCGGTCACTTATTCAGACTGTGATCGGTATTTCCCGCAGGACAACTTTACCGAGGGAGTTTTCATCGACTATCGCGCATTTGATAGAAACGGCGTCACTCCGCGGTTCGAGTTCAGGTTCGGTATGACATATACGACGTTTGAGTATGCGAACCTGAAGGTCCTCCATACTCTGGAGCTATCTGGGCTCTCAGAGTATCCGACTGGGCCGGTGATTCCAGGCGGCAATACTGACCTTTGGGACACCGTTGCGGTTGTAACAGCTGACATCACCAATACTGGTCCAGTGGAGGCTGCGGAGATTGCACAGCTATATATTCAGATTCCGGATGAAGCGCAGCCAGTTTTACAATTGCGAGGCTTTGACAAGGTAACGGTTCCTCCTGGCGAGACCAGGGCTGTTGACTTCAAAATCAGGCGTCGTGATATCAGCATTTGGGATGTGGCATCTCAAAAGTGGAGACTCATTGTTGGATCCCAGTATCCCATTTTTGTCGGAGCCAGCTCCCGAAACATTATATTGAACGGGACACTAGAATTGTGAGAATGGGAACTGTTTGTATCTACGATAGGGGAAAATACTTTCCTGATGTGTTAAGAAATCAATTCACTCCAGCTTCCTTCCAAAATCTGAGGCTTTGATCGTGTGGGTTCTTCATTTAAGCGAAGCAATAACTCAAAGCCGTCACCTCTTATATATTGTGCAATCCGTAGATGGCTGCTACTTTCAGAAACCCAAGTCGCATAGTCAATTCGACTAAGGCCTCAAGCGTCACTTGCGAACCATCCTCCATAGTAAGGGTGAAAATGCCTCAGAATACCAAAACATAATCCAGCGCAACTGAGCGGTGAAATGGGCCATCATATTCCGGTGGGATATCGTAGGTGGTGAAAAATGAACCGCTAGAGGCAGCAGGGATATCAGGCAGTTAATTGATGAGCCGTCTACTTATATCGGCAGGGCTTTCGCTTGCGGACCGCAGTGGAGTTCCAATGGAGCCGTCTCCAAACGGTGTACTTGATTCTTCAGTTCGCTTAGAGGTTGTAGCGACACCAGATCCATTATGGTAGGTGACAAATTGCTGCCCTTGGGGGAATCACCTGCGAGAATCATATGATATAGCGGACCGACCTTCTCCATTGGATAATCTCGAACCCAGGAAGATAGCGTAGAGAGATATATAATCCAAGTCTTTCACGCTGGGCGAAGATTAGACAATTTAACTGCTTGTTCCGTTTGGAGCTCCAAGGTTGCTATCTCCAATGAAGGTGGGATCCAGACTATCCACCATTCATTTGTCATTATATGCTAATTAACCAACTCGTGGGTTCCACTTGCGTAAGATACTTGCAGCTGCATGGTGTTCAGGAATAAGAGATAAACACTGGCCCGAAGCACTTGGCTGTGCATAAAGTACCCAACAGTAACCCACCAATGTCCACGCGTCTAGAGACAAAAGACATAAATTCGTCAAAAATTAATTGATAGGAATGTAAGGTCCAACTTCCTATTTCTAAAGAATTAGTTCTTTTCATTGAGCAGCCGCTGTTTTTTGTTATGTTGTTTGTGGAACTCTTCAAGGTTTATTGAGCGACGAGAAGAGGCCAGAAGCGTAATCATATAAAAATATAACTATTCTCGAGCTCAATGTGAAAACCCTAAGATTATTACCTCTAAGTAGGGTAATAATTGTTCCCATACATTGTTAAAACTGTAATTAGGTTGATTCCACTCCAAATTTGCCCTTCTTTGCTCACTTATCACATTCGGGGGTTCCGGCCGGTCCCTTGCGGCCGAGAAAATTGCCGTAATTGACAATAAAGGATATTTAACCATGGATTGACACATATCCAACCTTAACCCCATTGCTTGAAAAGGAAGTTTTCTCGGCCGCCATAGCTCTCTGCTACTCACATCAGACACAGTAGCTCTCGGCCTCGGAATCAGTGGAGTCCGAGCACCAGAATACCCCTTGGTAGGTACAAATACGCGCTGATTCCAAACACCTCTGGGACTTTCGCAGGTGCTGACCTATTATCAAGCAGAACAAAAAGTATTCGATATGCTTATCTTGGTCGCTGGCATTACTGGTTTCGTTGGTGTTCCGTGCGCCAGGGCTGCTCTTGCGCGTGGGCACAAAGTCCGGGGCCTGGCTCGAGATGCTAATAGACTCCCTGGCGATGTCCACGATCAGCTCGAAGGTTTTGAGACTTTGTCAGGCATCTATGATATTGATGCAATGGATAGGGCCGTCAACGGTGTCGATGCTATCATTTGTTCCTTTGCCGGCCTTCCAGAAATATTTATGGAATCGCAACTACTTCTCTTAAGGGCGGCAGAGCGCGCAGGAGTGAAAGTACGGTCGATCAACATTATCTCGATTGTGGTAGCAAACTAACTCCATTCAGGTATTCCACGCCAGTTCTTGGAATTATGACTGGAGACTTTCCCCGGGAACGCATGAGATTTATGATGACATCAGGGCCTTTGCCCATCATGTCGAGGTCAGTTCGTCCATCAGGCCGATTTACATGTTCACCGGCGCTATCGCCGACTATTATTTCTTTAAGGGCCCGTCCGATTGGGATGCAGAGACGAAAACGTTCAGCTTCCATGGACCTTCCACGTTACCCACTCGCTACACCACAGCGGAGGATATAGGCAACTACGCACTGGAAGCGGTTACTGCTCCAGAGGCTGCCAAAGGAGGATATATCTTTGTACAGAGCTTTGAAGCTTCTCCGGAAGATATCGTCAAGACGTACAATGCTACCAAAGAAGGAGGGGTCAGGGCGAGGCTTAATTGCTTGGGAACTCTGGCGGATGCGAAGGCGAAGTTGGATAACGGCAGAGCCACTTATGGGAAGAAAGAGTGGTATAAGTATATCTGGTACTGCTACCAGTATCACATCCCGTCCCGGTCTTGGGATTACGAACCAGTGGATGTTGCCCGCTTCTCGACTGTCAAGCAAAGCAGCTTGGAGCAGTTTTTCCGCCAACACCCAGCCATTTAAATAGGTCTCTGTATGTTTACCTACTCGCCGATTTTGTAGCTAAACACATGAGCTCAGTCCGTCAGAACCTTCCGGTCAACGTCACGTAATAAGTATCATCTTACTCGGAGCAGTACTTTGAGTGTGTCCTAGGATCCATGAACTTTTGTTGCAAAAGAATCGTTTCTATTCCGCAGCAGCTCCGTCATATCCTAATTAGCATTGATGAAGCGGCCTTTGAGCCACGGACGCCGCTCCTGGGCTAACCATGCACTCGTATCGCCTGCCAGGGACGGATCATCAACCAAGTATTCATAGAGACTCTCCAGCATCCTCAACGCAAGCTCTGTAGCCGCTCCACCTGGATGTAAACAAAAGACGACCAACCCTTGCTCGCTATATTCGTTGGAAATGATCTCACTCATTTACAACAACGCGATATTGCTTGTCTGATACGCAGAGTAACCAGGAGACCAGTAAAGAATGCCAATGGAACTGATATTGATGATGGTCTTTAGGGCTCCCTGAAGCAAAAAGGGAACAAGAATGCGCATCATGAGATATGCACTTTTCACATTGATCTCCCATGAGCGCCACCAGTCAGCAGGGTGGGACTCTGCAATTAGTCGCCAGGTCTTAAGGTAACCTGCATTGTTAACCAGGACATCAAGAGAAGTCAGTTTAGGTGCGAGGTCTCGCAGTAGCAGTGATACTAGCCTTATTACAGCTGTTAAAGCTAAGCTGAAGCACTTTTAGTATATAACAGCCCGCTGCTGCTGCTGCTTTCATAATATTACCTTCATTGACCTAGAATGCCCGGCGGCATGTCACTCTTGTTGTTTCATATGCTTCGCATACGTATGTAGGCGAACAGCATAGGGAGAAGGAAATTATAGCATTCTGATTAATTTCACTGCGAAAATATTAGCATCCATTCTTTGCTTGCCAAGCCGTGGTGACGCGACCGAGAGCCCTGCCGTTTCTGGAAGGTGAGCGTGAGCTTGAAGTTGTGCACACATCACCGAAAAATTCGACGATTCCACTCCGATATCTGTTAATTATGCAATGGTACATCCTGACATGGAATTTAGGTTGAGAGTATAGACCAACAGTGGTGGTCAGCAATATGTTCTCCGAGACAAGCCGAATCGCACGAAGCAACAAGGACAATTAGGGCTGATCTACGAAACATGGTCAGAATAGAGCTGTCACATCGCGGTTGGCTTCTTAATGTTGTTCGTATAAACCAAGCGCAGAACACAGTTGAGTAAATTACAAACAGCTTAAACAATGTAGATCTATAGATGCGATGGAAGCGTGCAGATGCGCGGTTTTGTTGGCCGGCAACTCCCATGGCATGTAATGGTATGCATAGGTATAATTTCCTCTCATGCACTATTTGGGTTCCAGTATCCCCTGTACATGCCTGATGCACGTTGACAATGGCACAATTACTGATATACACTGCTGTTATGTTCTGATACCACGGAAATGCGGACTGCCAGCGGCGGTAGCAACAGCGCATAAAGCCCACCACAGATGGAAACCTGTACAATATGATAGATTTCGACGCGTATTTGATAGAAAGGTATATTATATAACAAAGCTAAGATACTTTGGATCAATGATAGATGGACTGCCAGGATGCCGTCCCAAGGACCACATCACAGCGTTCCTCTTCCGCTCTCTCCCACACAGCGGACTCAACCTATTTTATATCATCCCGGATTTAGACCACCAACACCTCAATTCACTTAGAAACCCCAGGCCTCTGTTCCTGCCCACTAAGCTGTCCCTTTGCCTGCGCCTCGAGCGCGTCACTATCAAATCGCGGATCAAGCTTATTCAACACCTTGCTGTCATGTGGCTTCGGTTTCTGGGCGGAGGTTGCAGAGGCACCCGGCCCTTGCGAGTTGGAGCCTGGCTCGAGTGACCCGGAGCTTGCAGCTGCGTTGTCTGGGTTTATATCGAGGTTGGCGGGGTTTGCGCGTTGTTGTTCGGGGATGGCGGATTGGATTGGTTGGGGCATTGTTCGAGTATTGTAAGTTTTCGTGTCAAGTATGGTGTAGCCTCTATGATATCGCGAGAGAATATGAAGTGTGATTGTATTCTAATTGTCTGGATTTATATCTGATTTTCCGAGGATGTTGGTGTGACGTGTAGGTGAAGTCAAGGTGATAGTATAATGATGTGGCTATTATTGTAATAACAGGAACTCCGCGGAGGTGCAGCAAGCTAGAGATCTATCCTAGTATCATCAAGGCGCGCACCACCAACATATTCTGAAAATAACATTCAGAGACGTGCAAGACTTATATATCGGAATCATAATAATGTTTAACTTTTAATTTAATATTCATGTTTTGGTTGTTGCAAATACACCCTATGTTCTTTAGGCGTAGTTGCATCTCGTGGGGTGAGCAGATACACTGTAAATTACGTTACCGAGGTGTTGTGGCCACGCCCTGGGACTCTTCCATTGCATGATTCTGTGCAAAGTCGGGGCCGCTATCTCTGCTGGGAATACTGGTGGTCCTGAAGCCTGCATCTTAGCTTCACTGGGCCCACTGCGGTTGGCAAGTTCCTGAACTCTGAATGTGCGAAGTCCTTAGCAAAGACTAGTATGGAGCTTGGAGGAAATGCTCCCTTCATTGTCTTTGAAGACGCAAATATCCAAACGGCGGTCGATGGTTAGTACTCTTCCAGATCTAACCACGAAATACTGCCCTCAAATACAATATCTTGATGCTAACTATCTGAGCTTAGGTTTGATTGCATGCAAGATCCGCTCTTCTGGCCAAACTTGTATCTGCGCCAACCGCGCGTTTATTCGTCGCTCGATTATCGATTAATTTGCCGAAGTTCGTCGGAAAGCCACTGACGCCACCTTTAAATATAGCTTTGTTTGGGATCCGGAGATCAATTTTGGGCCCCTCTTTTCTTCCAAAGGCGTCCAAAAAGCCAAGGAACATCAAGAAGATGCTGTTGCAAGGGTGCTAGGGTTCTCGTATTTTCTTGTGATATATGGCTGTTTCTGGTATCTTGCAGTAACGCCTTGATTTGCCTGTATATATATTATGTGTCACTATGCGCATTACTGATATGCGATCCCTACAGATTAATCAACAAACCCCGGGCAGATCCACGGCAGACATCTTAAATTCTAAGTGTGTCTAAGTGCATATTTTAGCTCAGAACCAAAGAGGGGTCTTCATTGGTATCCCGGCAGCAGTCCACAGGTGTCACATGGTAGGAGTCACGTGGCACGGCCTTGGCAGGTCGTGACAGTTATATAATAATATAGGAAATATACTCACGTATTATTTACCTGCAGTAGGTTATCTCTCTAAGTACAGTACCTGAATGAAGCTTAGCAGCTCTGATAGGGCGATCACTAGCATGGCAGATATCTTTAGTAGTCATGATTCAAGCTATAATAAGAGAAATAAAAGAAGGGGTTGATAACTAATAAAGCTGGTGAGGGGCCAAGCTAAGCGCCCCTTTGCCGGGGTCCGTGATGGTTATTGACTCTGAACCCGCTAAGGTGGCTGATAATTAATATTAGCGTGTGGAAATGAGAGATTCACCTGGCGTCAAGTCGTGGCTGTCAGTCTCGTTGCGCCATGTGGGAGTCCTTGCCACCGCCTTGAGTAGTTACAATATGCAAGCGAAGACATTATGCCCGTAAGCCAGTGCCCGGATTAGGCCAGGTGATGCTGTCTGTCAAAGTTGGCGATATCACAGGAGATAGTATACTGATAAACCTAGTTTGCCAGCGTCTTCCAACTAGAGGTCTATCCCCCATTATTGAGCGACCAGGTTAATCACAACTTGACTTGTGGATCTTTGGTGATGTTTACTGTACATCCTCAGCATCGGTCCAAAGACAGTTGTTATGAAGGGATTTAATCCGCCAAGCCCCCAGGACTAACACTATAAGAAGCACCTATTAATAGTCACGGTCCAGAAACCCCTCCATCCCACCAACGCAATCTGGAGAAATGTCCTGGACGAACCAGCCAGTAAGCAGTACCTTATTATAAACCTCGCCATGTCCGAGAACAATTCTTAATCTTAACTGCACCAGGACTGCTCCTGCACAGCCGAGCTAACCCAACTCGCCTCTCTCCTGCCAACCCCCGCTCCAGGCCCCTTCGAATTCAGTCTCCTGACGACCCTCGCCGCACCGCTAGAAGATCTCCTGAAATGCGTGGAACGCTGCAAGCAGCAGCATACCCCACCGACTAGTGCCGCCGCTGCCGTCACCATAGGTGCCCAGAACCAGAACCAGAACCGGAGCCAAAATCCCGAAGCAAATCGCGGCCTGGTCCCGCTCGCCGATTCAATCCTCGCGATCTGTCACGCTGCGTGTGCAGCGTACGATCTTCTTGACGATGGCGGCGGAACTGGTGGTACTACATCTAGGAGTCCGGGGAGCAGCGAAAACACACCGAGTCCATCGATTGCAGGCGCAGGGACAGAGCCAGGACCAGCGCAGCAGCACGATCGCGCTGGGGTTTTGTTGTCGAATCCGTCAGCCACCTGGCGCTGTATAAAGCCGCCCATGGTGCTGGGTTCGCTGACTCTGCGGGGCGACGAAGAGGCCCTCCTCGCGAGGCAAATCGTTTACGCGGTGCTGACCAGTCTAAGTGCTTTGTTGCGGGTGGTTTACATTCAGGATAGGGAGGCCGGGCAGGATCACGCCATGAGTCTCGGCGCTGGACAGGAATATCCTGGCGCTGGGGGGGCGCTGTACGGGCGCGAGGGCATTGGGGCTGTCAGCCAGTGTCTCTCGGGGGTTTTGGCGCTACTAGGCAAGATTGTGCCCGAGTGACTCCAAATATATTCAATGGAGAAGGACCCGAGATGTAGGTCGGGAGATTTCAAATCAGATGCAAATTAACCAGTTACAATCGATCGGAATTGGGTATAATTGTAAACACCAAGCGCTCAATTGGAGCTTACTCCGTTGCGAAATTCCTGCAGTATACGTATTCAAACCAGTCCACCATGGCCACGGCATTCCTCCTCTTCGTAGCCAGCGCAGCCCTCGCTTTGATCGTCTTCATCGCTGGCAGGGCCCTGCGCGTTGGTGCCCGTCCGGGGGGACTTCCACCCGGTCCGCCAACCGAGCTGATTTGGGGTAATACAAGACAGGTCACCACATCTCCCACCGGTGTATACAGGACGGCCCCCCGGCACATAGCTGACTTCGTTCCAGATCAACCTGCTATACCCACAATACCAGTACGCAGAATGGGCAGCGAAGTACGGACCCGTTTACACAGTCATGCTGGGCGACACGGCGCATGTTATTGTCAGTGGACTCCAAGAGCTGCGCGACATTTTCATCAAGCAGGGGGCAAAGTCGCAGGCCCGGCCACCCTCTCGGTTCCAGCTACTCATGCGCGACGGTTTCTTCCCGGGCCTGAACAACGGGGAGAAGTGGCAGCAGGCGCGTAAAATGTGGCAAACCGTCCTCAACGGCAGCGCAGCCAAACAGTACCTACCATACCAGGAGCTAGAGACTCGCCAGCTGCTATTTGATCTCCACCGGGAACCGGAGGAGTGGAGAAACCACATTGAGCGCTACAGTAACAGTGTGGCGATGACAATGGTCAACGGGAGGCGCATCAGCGACGCCGCGGACCCGCGGGTCAAGGAGACCATCCAAGATCTGTACGACCTGGCCGAAACGGGCGTGCGCGGTGCATTTCTCGACTCGTGGCCATTCCTTTGGAAACTCCCGGAGTGGATGTTTCCAGTGTGTAAGAGGGCACGCGAGATCGCCGCTAAACATCGCGAGTTCATCTGGAGGAATTACTCGGATGTTGCAAAGCGGACACGCCAAGGCGAGGTGTTGCCGTCTATCAACCATGCCATCCAGGAAAAGCTCAAGCAGGGCTGGTCAGGAGTGTCGGAGATCGAAGGTGCAGAGATTGGTCACCATCTACTGACGGGCACCACCGATACAACGGCTTCAACCCTGGTCAACTGGGTCGCCGCCATGTGCCTGAACCCAGAAGCACAGAGAAAGGCCCAGGAAGGTGAGGCCTCCTTCCTTTGTTCTCGTAATCATGGCCAGGGCTGATCGATTCAGAAATTGATCGGGTTGTCGGTCCGGAGCGGTTACCCACCGACGAGGACGCGGCCAAACTGCCGTACGTCCAACAGGTAATCCAAGAGTGAGTATGCCTTTTGCATTACGGGCCCAAATTTCGCAAAGCTCACTTCCCACTAGGAGCCAACGCTGGATCACGTCTGTTCCTCTGTCACTCCCCCGCGCAGCAAATGGCCCAGTGCACTGGGGGGGATATACAATCCCCGAGGAAACCGGTCTGATAATGAACTCTCACGCAGTCCACAACGACCCAGATATTTTCCCAGAGCCGAACAAGTTCAAGCCCGAGCGGTGGGCAGGTAAGCCCAATGCGGGCTCCAACGGCGATTCGCAGCTCCTTTTCACGTTCGGGGCAGGCCGTCGAATCTGTCCGGGGCAGCATCTTGCAGAAAGAAGTCTGTTCCTTGTCATTTCGCATTGGCTATGGGCCTTTGATACGTTGCCAGCGACGGATGACGAGAAGAACAAGGTCCCCATCGACAGGAATGATTTGAGGCCCGGCTTCATCGTCTGCCTGAATCCGTTTGAGGCAAAGATCACACCTCGTTCGCCTGGGCATTCCAGGGTGATTGAAGACACCTGGAAGGAGAAGTTGGAAGTGTCGCTGGACGAAAATCAGCAATGGAAGGCGACACCAGATGGCATCGCCAGGCTTATCGAAAGAGTTGGAAAGTAAATTGTAATGAGCAACGCGATAAGTCTATCATCTACACCGTCCTGACTCCATATTCACGAATACAAAAAGGTCCTGAAAAATGCCGGACATTGATGCCAGTCGCTGAACGCAAAAAGAAAAAAAGAAAAAAGAAGAAAAACAACGTTTCGCCAGGGGAATCCAGTCACAGTTTCATAGTAATAAGAACAATCGCTTGCCATCACTCCCATAATTGGCACTGCCCCCGTAGATAATCCAACCGTTGGATGGAATCCGTCAGCACCAATTCTGCAGCGCGGTAGATGCAATCGCCCGGTCGGGTGCCAGTTGCCCGTCGAACCTCCTGCACCTTGACCGCGAGTTTCTTTAGGCGAAGCAGAATGAACTGTTTGAGGAAGTATTGCTTCGCATCCTCGTCGAGTGCGTTGTTACCCACGTGCAATGGGATGCGACAGACATTCCTTCGGACGCCGCCCAGAAGGCCAGGAGGTAATCGTGAAGGCCGGCCCCACGAGCTGAATGCTCGTCTGTTTGACCGTATATTTTCCGTGTCCATTAAAGTCTTCTCCTCGATGATCCAGTCCAGCATCTGAACTATACGCTCCGTAATCGTGGAGATGAGCAGCACAGAAGAGCGATTACTCATACAGGAGGTACATCCTAACACGCGATCTAGCAGCGCTCTCCCGTGGCTTTCAGCCTGCATTATCACGTCTATTGAGGGTCTCGTTGTCTCGGGCAAGGTCTGCCGGAGAAACAGGAGCTGCTGTAGTACTGAAGTGTAGCATTTCGCGCCGCAGTCTCCGCATTCTGCGCCTATATTTGAAGTCCCAGCACTAAGCACTGGCAACTGATCGATGGGGGGCACTTCTGCCGGCAGCATTGAGATGAGGCGATTGCAGTCGGGGATAGGAAAGGGAAAGCCGCCGAATGGGTCTGGAATTGAGGGGGAGTTGATGGAAAGTTCGTTGGGCGTATTCGTTGCAAAGCCATCTTTGGGAGGTATCGAGGCCGCCAGGAAGGCTTCAAAGGAGGATTGGAAGACATCGTCCACGGGGTCCATGGTGGCACTGGTGAAGTCCCCGGTCAGCACCCAGGGATCGACACTCCTCGCGTCCGTCATGGCATGTTCATCAGAGTGGTTAGCATTTGTTTGTGCCGTGCTAGCTCCCGTGGGTCCTTGTTGAGCATCACCGCTGGTGGCGTTGGCATTGGGCGCTCTGCGACTCGTCGGACTGGACCTCTTGGGAGGGCGGCCGGTCCGACGTTGCGGGCTGTAGACGCAGGGCTGACGAAGTCGTACACATCGGTGGCAGGAGGGTTTGTGCTGACTGCATTTGACCTTTGCATCCTGGCAAGCGTCGCAAGACTTGCGCAGACGCTCCCAATTACCAGCGAGCTCTGGACGCATGATGAGCAGAGTTACGCGACTGGCGATGAGGAGTGGGGGGGGATGGCGTGGTGGAGAACTGGACACAGCCTATTTGTCTGGTTTGTCTGGTTTGTCTGGTTTGTCTGGTTTGTTGTTTGCTGGCTTCTCAGCACTGGTGACTAAGCTTGCATTGAGCATCAAACCACAGGTAGAAGAGTACAGCCCATAGAAAGTGGTCAGACAGTCTTGGATCACAGAGTGGCGCCCTTTATCTATTGTCTCCACACCAAGCTCACAGAGGTGATGAGGGGCACGGTGAGCTGAGTTATTTTCAGCCTAAACCAAGACAGGCTTTTCACTTCTCAAGATACAAAACCTGACCCGCAGGATTCGAACCCCTGGACATGATCTGTGGAAATGCCAATGTAGTAGTGCATTAAAGTTTGAGTAATACTCTGGTCCAAGTAACTTTTGTGGATTTTCAAATGCTTACACTGCTCACACCGCCTACGGCCATGTCGAGCACACCGCCAAGCAATATTATATATATATATATATCAAGGGCGGGTTTGCTAGTGATTGCAGGAAGAAGTAGCTCTTTATATCAATTATCAGTGCTCCAGCGCGCGGCATATGCAAAAGCCAAGAGTGCCCCCGGTCCGAATACAATAGTCGCCAGCATAAGAGACGGAACTATGACCCAGCCGGCAGGGAACTGACAGGCATAAGCAGAAAGTACGTGCACGGAAGATAAGCCGCAACAAGGATGATCACGTCGTATTGCAGGAACTCGTGCGCTGCAGGAGCAAGCACAGAAGATCCTGAGCGATTCGTTTCCGTCGAGCGTGGAAGGTAGAGCTCGCCAAATGTGCAGCCCATCGCCTCAACTAGCTTGCCCCTCCCTCTCTTCCTCCCGTGTGCCCGGCGCAGCGCTAGCACCAAGGCCCCCCAAATGGCATACCAATGCCCCACTGTGGCCGCGAGACCAGCGACAAAATAGGGAGTAGCCTGTGAACAAGGCGGGATTACCCGCGTTAGTGGGACATTTTCCCCAATGAGCTGCAGAAGTGAGAGCATGATGGGGCTGAATCGGTATAACGCAATGCCACGCTGTCTGCGGTCGATGCTGCATTGAAAAAAGGCCGGCCAGAGAAAGAGACCTGGTAAGATGAAGCCAAGAATCGCACTGGCTAATAGTGCAGACTGAGACTGCGTGTCGTCTACGGGGCTCAGGACCCGAAAGCCGGTTGTTGCGGCTTCCACAAGCAGATAGACGGGATAGACAAAGGCAGCCCCGTAGAACTGATTGAACATGTTCCACGCGGTCGGTATCCTTTGGCTCGGTTACTTCAATCTTAAGCAGGAAGGGGGGCGGGATACGCAATTGCTTACACCAAAGAGATAACGGATGGCGAGTGCGATCTAGCGCTAATAAGCATACAAATTGCCATGGCCTGCATGGTCGAGTGGATATCCACCAGTAACAGACGATGGATAGGATTTGTGCCATCCAATAGGCCATTATAGAACAAGACCGCCGGGACCAACTTCCTGTCCAAAGATTGCAGTCTGATGTATTGGCGGATCAGTGGTGTTCCATCGGCAAAGCGCCCAGTTTGCAGGACAGATTTTATGGCGAGGGGAACGTTGTTTCGGCGAAGGGCTATCTTCCAGAGACAATGGTATCCAACCAAGGCCAGTCCGCCGTAGTAAGAAGTGAAAAGAATCAATTCGAGGACTGACAACGCTAGTATGGGAGTCGACTGCGTCATGGCTTCAAGGAGACGATAGAGCGGATCAGTAGAAAGGATTGCGAAGGATTATAACCTCGAATCCGGCGAAGATCGTTCATTCCGCTAGCTTTAACGTCTGCCGATTCCCACAGAAACGCCTGGCAGCCAATCTAGTTCGCGGCTCGACACAGCACACTATTTCGGGTGGTTTTGACAGGGACGGGCCAACAGGATTACTGTCCGACACTGTTGAAAGTACGAGGCGAGTACGCAACTCGGGGTCTGTTTGGCGAATTAGCAGAAGTCACCACCATAATGACCTGATTGTTTGAGTAGTCAACAAGTTCACGGCCACTGCGGACCAGCAAGCAGAGACTGCGCTACAGGACCGCCTCTGGAGATAGAAGTCTGGTGGAAATAGACCCAATACTGTCCACAGCTGGATACATGTGCTCAAGCTTTAATCTCTAGGCGACGAATAAAACACACAAGGACAGTTGCCAACGGTTGTTTATACATTTATCTGGAAACTCAAAGCGAACATACGCCAGTAAACCCTCCAATGTCCGACACAAAGCCGACCGGCAGCCCATATATCAAGGTCATCCAGTAACCCGTCCAGATATAACCCAAAGCACGCACAAAATCTGTACTCATTGTTAGCCAGACGCCCAGCGTACCAGGTAGAAAAACGTACTGCTGTCCGAAATGCCTGCGTGTTTCCCATAATGCTTCAGAGCATCCTCCACCGTGACAACGGCTGCATACGCAGGCATCTGCCAGAACATGCCCCAGCCGTACGGGGTAGAGGGGATCAACAACGCACAAGCATAATGCTGGACGCCCGACACCAGGAAGGCAACATAGAGCCTGCTGTATTTGTAAAGCAACGTGCCCTTCTCAGCTCCCAGAGCGCCCGCGACGATGTCACCACAGCGAGTGAAAATCTGCCTGAAGATCTGGTGCCAGACGCGCCCCCAGAAATTGCGCACCGTGTAGAGATCCCGCACGCTGCCAAAGAGGCTCGGCCAGCGGTCTGGGGTTGAGAGGTGGAGGCCCACGAACAGCATCGATGCTTTCCGGTACTCTCTGTCCAGCATCAAAGAATCCAGAATTAACTGCAGGGCAACAAGGCCGTGTTTGTCAAGCAGCGGCAGGGTGCCAAAATCGACAGCCCCCTCAACTGCTGGCCACAGTGCGCAGAACGCGTGTTTTCGGACCAGATCCGAGATGTATTGGTTCAACAGGATTCTCCCAGCATTCGAAGTCAGAAACTCCCTGAAGCATACGATGTTAGTGTTTGTTTTCTCATGTCCCTTTAATTTTTTTTTTTGGAGAATTCGAATACCAGCGGGATTGAGTCTGCTCCGCGCCCTGCGGAAGATGCTGGTCCACAAAGTTCCACCCCTGGCCACGCCAGCAGGACCAAAGCTCTACAGTCCATTTGACCTTGTTATAAAATCTATCCAGTACCGTAACGTCTTTTCTGTTGCTTTTGACGAGTATCGTCCCCGACTTGCTGGTCTGGTGGCAGTCGACCTCGGGGGTCCCTGCAAGCGACAGGAGCAGCCAGCGTACGGTAATAGATATCATAAATATAGCATCCATGAAAAACGCAGGCCCCGCAACCCAGTGCGTGAGGACATGAATCCATAGACCGGTGAAAGCTGTACTTGCCAAAGTGACACGCGTGGGCCCTGGAGGCAGCAGGGTGGTTAGGATAGCCACCGCCATAAACGTAGGGGTCAGAAGCTTCGTTGCCCAAAGTGGCATTTGTTCTCGTTCGGAGTGTGCATTACTGACTGCCATCAGGTTCCCCGTGAGGTTCTGAATAACATATTCCGCCATTGCGCTTCGATTAAGCTTGGTGCTATGCTGAGAGCTGTCCGTCTGCTTTCTGGTTTCACGGGAGGGTAAACAAACAATAGATCCGCGAAATCGGTATCGCTGGCTGATTTCATGGCTCAGTAAATCGATTGTTTTCTTCTCCTAAAAAGCCGGAATCGAGGGTAAAAAGCAAAGCCCCCGACTCCGTAGACTTATCGGGTCGTTTGTTTGTCATCTCCCCGTTCCGGTCGGCAGGTTTTGTTTCGTAGAATTCCGGGCATGGAAACATGCATAAGACCGACAAAGAGAGGGTAAATGTTAATAATCAAAGACATCCCTTGAGCGTCCAGGACGGGAGAACTCTACATGTATGTCTCCGGTAGTCTCCTTCGTCTCCTGGTGGAGACAGACAGAGTTCCTGGTGAAGTCACATGTTAGGCCTCAACCCTAACCCCCCGTAAACCACCCGATTGAATGAGTTGTCCGCAAAGAACGTAGCCTGTTTGATGTTTTCCCCCACATGCTTTGATATCGTGATTAAAAATTGTTTGCTTCCGAGAAGGAGAATATTCCTCCGCGGTAGGCATCTTAAAGGAGCTTTTGTATAGGTTGTTGAAACCACTATCCATTGCCTCTAGCCGTTGGGTCTCAGCTCACCACCCATTCCAGAACGATCATGTCAGCCCCAGACGACCCAAAGCTTGAGGTGCGAGCCTCAGACATGACTAAGGACTCAGAAAAGCAAGAGTCAAGCTGTGCCTCTGACAGTGAGCAACCAAAAGAAGTCCAGAGCCCTCGCAATGTGCATGGACTGCTATGGATCGCCCTCATCCTGGCCATTTACAGCTCCACATTTCTCTTCGCACTGGACAATACCATCGTTGCAAACATCCAGCCGGCAATCATTGCCTCGCTAAACGGCATCGAAAAGCTAGCCTGGTCCGGCGTCGCCTTCGTGATGGCGTCCAGCGCCACGGTGCTCACCTGGCTACAAGTCTTCAATCAATTCAACATCAAGTGGCTCTACATCTTCTCCATCGCCGTCTTCATGGGAGGGTCTGCAATTTGCGGTGCAGCACAGTCCATGGATATGCTTATTGGGGGCCGTGTCATATGCGGCATTGGTGGTGTTGGTCAGTACGTCGGTGTGATGAACTTTCTGCCTCGCTTGACGACAATCGAAGAGCGCCCTTTGTACATCAGTGCCATGGGCTTGACATGGGGTGCCGGGACTGTCCTTGGCCCCATTATCGGCGGCGCCTTTACCGATAGCTCGGCTGGATGGCGGTGGTCCTTCTATATCAACCTCGTCATCGGCGCTCTGTTTGCCCCTGTCTATATTTTCGTGCTTCCATCGTTGGAACCACAGCCCGCGGGAACTTCTGTCACGGACCGGTTAAAGAAAATGGATTTTGTCGGAACAATCCTACTATTCGGGGCATTCGCAGCAGGGGTGATCGGTATCAACTTCGCCGGCGCAATGTATCCCTGGAGCGAACCGGGCATCATTGTGGCCATTGTGCTCGGCGGAGCTCTCTTCATTGTATTCGGAATCCAGCAGACATTCTGCATCTTCACGACCGAGGAAACGCGACTTTTCCCCGTTGAGCTGGTTTCTCTCCGCCAACCGCTCCTCACTGTCCTCTTCGTCTGCGGTTGCTGCACTGGTGTTTGCGTGACAGTGCCGACCTACGTGATTCCGCTCTACTTCCAATTCACGGCATCCGACGAATCTCTCCAATCTGGGGTTCGCTTACTCCCATTCGTCTGCCTGCTGGTCTTCAGCTGTGTTACCGGGGGATACCTTGCAGGGAGGCTGGGCTACTATATCCCTTGGTATATTATGGGCGGCGTGTTGTGCTTGATCGGCTCCGCCCTTATGTACACCATCAAGCCAAGCAGTAGCACTGGAGCGACATACGGATACAGTTCGCTGATCGGGCTTGGGTCGGGCATGTATTTGCAATTGGGACACGCCGTGGCACAGGCGAAGGTGAAGCCGGAGAAACTTCCAGCAGCGGTGGCCTTTACAACCACTGCACAGCTCAATGGCCTGACCTTCGCACTTGTCATCTCGCAGTGTGTGTTTGTAAACGAGGCCGCGAAACGTAAGCCCATTATTCCCTCATCACCGTATTTATGGAACGAGCTCCTTGAGCTAACATACTCCCTTTCTACTTCTAGGTATCGGATGGGTCCTACCAAATGAATCCCGCGAGACCATCGTCGGGGCAATCTCAGGAACCGGCTCGACATTTGTGCAGGAGTTACCCGCGGCCACCAAGGTCAGGGTCCTTGGTGCAATTGTCACTGCTATTGATCGTACCTATATTCTCTGTATCGTGGCAGGAGCAGCCACACTGCTGGCCACATTCTGTATGAAGTGGGAACGCCTGTTCATCCAGACTGCGGCGGCGGGTTAGAGATGGAGCACAGTAATACGCATTGGTTGGCGCCAGGATTATGGTTTGATTGACTATCGTTCTTTACTTCTCTATTGAACTTGTTTTTAAATATGTACTTTTAATCGGAAAATCGATAATACATCTCTGGTTGGGAAGGCATTATACTGAGGATTACTAACCCCTTCAAGACCGCGACGGCCAATGCGTCCGCCGAATTGCACGAGCGTAGAAATTGACTGGCCGAATGACAATAAAGTCTGGATCATACTCAATAGCCTCGTCTGTGGCGTTCACGAAGCAATACCGATACGTGAGTTCAGCCAACGCAACCTTGACCTCTTGCAACGCCACATTGAACCCAATACAGCCGCGTGGGCCGGCCGCAAAGGGGACATAGACACCGCGGTGGCGATTCTTGACCTGGTCTGTTGCCCAGCGGTCGGCGTCGAAGCGGTCTGCATTCTCCCAGTGCGCTGTATGGCGGTGCAAATGAGGGATACTAGGGATGAGGATCGAACCACGAGGCAAGCTCCAACCCCCCGGGAGAATAATGTCCTGTTTGACATTACGCGCGGGCTGGAAGGATGGGCTATGCATGCGCTGAGTCTCCTTGACGAACGCGTCGAGGAACGGCATTTCTTGGATCTCATCGTAGGTCCATTGTTTATCGGGTGTGGCACCGTGGTCAAGCAGCTCTTGTAAGAGCCGGTCCTGCTGCTGGGGGTATGTGATCAACGAGTAGATTAGCCAGGACAGAAATGCAGAGCTAGTCACGAATCCCGCGCCCACCAAGGCGAGTGTGTTGCTGAGAATGTATTCGTGACGGAGTTTGTTTCCATGTTCGTCTGTTGCTCGCGCTAGGTAGTCCACGAGACAGGCTGCGTGAAGTGCAGCAGTCTTAATGGGAAGGTCGCCGGCTGTGCCACCATTCCTCTCCTGGCAGGCTATGACTGCTTCCTCAATGAGGCTGTATAGCTCGCTTCGGGTGCTTTTAAGGGCGGCAGGGTCTCCTAGATCTAAGTGTCAAAAATGACGAGCCTAGGGTTTGAGAAAATTGGGTGGGAAATACCAAACGGCAGGTGAGAGTACCAGGCCCCTTTTGTTTGAACGCGTCGGTTGAGCGTTAGGTAGCGCTGAAGGAGGACAATAATAGGGTGCATAGGGCTATCCACCTCGTCGAAATGGTGAAGGTCAACTCCAAGGACCAGTTGGCAGATGATCTGGGAGGCCAGCTTGGCCGTTAGGTGGTAGACATTGAAGGCCTCCTCCTTTTCATCAAATATGTCCAAGACACGAAATACCCTGTTCACGGACCGTTGAAGTAGAGGAGTATAATGGCGAACAGCACGCGGGGTCATGCTCGGGGGCACGAATTTATGCGCCTCTTTCCAGGCCGGGGACTCGGTGTCACATAGGAACAACGCAGTCTGATCTCGAATACCAAACAGCGGATGACTACCTGACGACGGTGCTTTGGTGAAATATTCATTGTCCCTGAAGGCCAGAGCGGCAATGTCAGGGTCGTTGGTGAGGTATGTCACCCTGCCCATGTTGTCTGTCCTGATAACGGGCCCATACTTGTTGAACAGGCGTTGATGGTTCCCAAGATGGTCGGGATAGATCTCAAAGTGGTTTCCAAATGCTGGAACGCCATTTGGCTGTTGAGGCTCGCGGACCGGATGCCCGTCAACGATAATGCCCACCGACTTCGCTCGCATAATGCCATCAACGGTGCCAACGGGAGAGCCCTGATCATGGAACCGAATCCCGTCTGTCGTCAGGATATTGAATATTTCCGATATCCCCCTGCGTAGCTCATCCACCGACCTGGGCACACCAATGTCGAGCTGTCGAGTCGACTCTTCCTTCCGACCAACAAGGTAAAATGTCTGAACGGTCATAGCGAGGGATTACTGGGCTCCAGTATTGTGATGGCTGTCCTGCAGGCCGAAATCTTCAATTGCGATTATATTGAATCTCCCCTCGGCTCCTTTTGTGAACCTCCCGAGACCCCGGGAAATGGCCTGCTTTATAGACGATTGAATGTCGATTGTCTTGCCTGGACTCTAATGAGCATTACCGGGCCTTCATTATGCAGGATATAAAGGAATATACACTCGCTGCGGTGGCAAGCCACAACACGCAAGATGATCTCTGGTTAGCCATAGAAGGCAACGGTAAGAAGCAATCAACCAGGTCAAAGTGCCCACTAACATAGTGTCAGTCTACGACGTGACAGACTACCGCGAGGACCATCCCGGGGGCGACGAGATCCTGCGACATTTTGCGGGAAAGGATGCAACAACCGATTTCGTAGACGCTGGGCACTCGAGCGACGCCTACACTAAGCTCAAGACCCTCCACGTCGGGCGATTGTCATCCGGCGATAGGGCACAGACTACACCCAAGGCAAAGGCAGCAGTGACGGAAATTGCCGGCGTAAATAGAGACACCAACTCGCGCAACCGGACGGCACAGACTAAACATCGCAAAGCAGAATATAGCTCTCTGCGCAGAGTGATCAAAGGCTTCCTTTGGGGAGGGCCAATCTTGCTATTGTATGCATTCAACGGATATAGCTGGCATGGTCCGCAGAGCCCACATCTACGCCCACAGCCTCAAAACGGGTGGACAAGCTACATGGGTGGTTTTCTGACGGCCACGGCAATCAACATTGTGGCGGCAACCATGTTCGCACTCAGGGCCAAACGGGATTTGCTACAGCGACACAGCGAACTGGAGGAGTATCCCCGTGTGAGGAGGACAGCCCTACCAATTCGGCCACAGGGATACCGTGGCGACACCATCGAAAGACGGCAGCTGGCCACCCTCGTGGACCGACAACGCATTGCGCCCAGTGTATACAGAATGCGGCTTGAGGGTAATGGTCTCGCAATCGGAGTGGGCCAACATGTCAAAATACTCGCCGAGATAGATGGAACAACCGTCCAGCGCAGCTACACCCCTGTATCCCCCGTTGGAAGGCAGAAGGAAGTCGATTTGATCATCAAGATATACCCGAATGGCCGTTTGGGCAATTATCTTCTAAACCTTCCGCTGCACTCAAGGGTGGAAGTGCGCGGGCCGTTTGGTCGATATGCCCCGAACCAAGCCTGGAAATCCATCGCATGCATAGCAGGCGGTACTGGTATTACCCCGATATACCAGGTGATGAGGGATTGGCCCGGTGAAGTGGCCCTTCTATACGGGAGTGAAGCATGGGAGGATATTATCCTGCGAGATGAGCTGGACGAGCTGGTCCACCAGTCCCGGGGGAGAATAAGAGTGCACCATGTCCTTCACCGGCAGGACTCGAGTTGGAATGGCCTCACTGGCTTGATATCCGAGGGCATGATTAGAGAGTTACTTCCCAAACCAGCCGCAAGTACTGGCTTTCTGGTTTGCGGTGCCGATGCAATGGTGCGTGCGATTCGGGGCCATTTGGACGCCATCCAGGCGGCAAGCGAGAAGGCCGATGTCTTTATTTTTTAGTATTTAAAAAACAACTAGCAAGAAGCATTTCAGAATCAGCCAGTGCCATTAATTTCCTCTCTGCCACCATGCCAAAGGTCCTCTGTTTACACGGATATGGCACTTCTGCCGCCATCCTCCAGCACCAGCTAGGCCCTTTCATCTCAGCTGCAGACCCAAATTACGAGTTTGTCTTTCTAGAAGGCGACGTCGAATGCCAAAGGGCACAAGGTATATACCGTATTCAAGTAGCGGAGTGGCGAGGAATAACCCATCTCAGGTGTTGGCAGTTTGGTCCAAGGGCCCTTCCTATGCTACAACGCCAGCTTTGCCCCGGCAGAGATCCAGGATTCCTGCGACCTCATTGATGAGATGATCGAAACCACCGGCCCATTCGACGGCATCCTTGGCTTCAGCCAGGGCGGCTCCGTGGCGCTCTCCTATCTGCTCCAGCGCCAGATCAGCGGCCACCACCCTCCCTTCCGATGGGCCATATTTTTGTCTACGGTCATTGCGTTTTCCCCCGACGTGAGCTTCGGCAGCAGCATTCTGGCTAATCTCACTGACCACGAGATCCGCCTCTTGGAGGGCTATCCCGCAACGGACCTGTCTCCATTGCATCCATCCACCCGCGCGCTCTGCGAAACAACTGCGCGAACGTTTTACTCTGCAAAGACCGGGGGGTTTATTGCGTCTGGGACCCCTGCGGCGCAGTTTGCGAAGCGTGATGATCCGTCTCAGCCGCGTGTCTTTCACCCGGCGCTGTTCACAGACCGCATTCCCATCCCTACAGTGCATATCACGGGCAAAAAGGACGATGGGCTGATGGTGGACCTTTCGGTTCTCGTCCAGGGTCTTTGTGAGAAGTCATTGGTGCGATCTTTGACCCATTCTGGTGGTCATAATGTCCCTCGGTCGCCGGGGGATGTGCGTGCTGCCTGGGCTGCGGTGGATTGGGCTGTTCAGCAAAGCCAGAAACAGCATATCTGGTAAGTAACTAACTCATGGTACATGGTTAATGGGAAATAACAACCTGTAACAGGCCCTCAACCCTGTGATTTGTGATTGTCTTTCCGTACAGTCCAGATAAGCATATATTATCCGACTTGAAGGTCATATTTTGGTCGGCTTTGACTAGTAGAATAGTATCGGGTACCCGCCGGTGCATTGATCTAACCTTGCACCAATGACTTTAGTTCTGATCTCACCGAGTAGCACTGCCTCCGACCCTGTAGACCAGTAAGAGCGCCTGCCCCTAGAAGGATTTGGGGTTGCAAAACTCCCCGGCACAATAGTCCCAAGGCAACAATACAAATTGCAATTCCTTCCGTAGGACATTGTCATAGTCTTCATCTTCCATCTATAGACCACGACCCAATCACACCAGCGCACTATCGACACCCTCACCATGCCCTCGATAGACTCATGCACATATGGCGACGCCACCGAGCCCATCGCCATTGTAGGCATGGCAAGTCGCTTCCCCGGGGAAGCAAGCACTCTGTTGAAGTTTTGGGATATGATGATACATGGTCGAACTGGGCATTCTAGAGTGCCCGCGGACCGGTATGATGCAGAGGCGTGGTATCACCCAAGCCACGAACGGAAGGGCACTGTATGTCCATCCTACTGCTGCAATTCCTTTTTTTTTTTTTTTTTTTTTTTTTCCCACCTGAGATTCATGATTACTGACGTTGACTAGATCCAACCAAGGAGCGGTTTTTTCTTGGCTGAGGATCTGGCAGTTTTTGATGCCCCCTTCTTCTCCATGACAGCCAAAGAAGCCGCAGGCATGGACCCAATGCAGCGGAAACTATTAGAGATCTCTTACGAAGCATTCGAAAATGGTACGCCATTGTAATAGATACAACTGAGCTTTCAGCTAATCCTGCCAATAGCTGGTATCCCAATAAGCGAATTACCCGGTTCAGCGACGGGCGTGTACGCCGGGGTCATGACAAACGACTATGAATTGATGACTGCAGGAGATCCCATGCAACTTCCTCAGAATGCGGCATCTGGGACAAGCCGCGCTATGCTTGCGAATCGAATTTCCTGGTTTTATGACCTGCAGGGCCCGAGCTTTGCACTAGATACCGCTTGTTCGTCTAGCTTGTACGCACTGCACTTGGCTTGCCAGTCACTGCAATCAGGCG
Source organism: Aspergillus sydowii CBS 593.65 (assembly GCF_001890705.1). Lineage (NCBI taxonomy): Eukaryota > Fungi > Ascomycota > Eurotiomycetes > Eurotiales > Aspergillaceae > Aspergillus > Aspergillus sydowii. The sequence goes on along the minus strand of NW_024467876.1, from coordinate 5,991 downwards.
AAACCCAGCAGGTATGAACAAGATGCCCAGCGGAGAACAAATGGTGGTAGAAGCTGACGGCGAAGACAGGCACTGGTGACGGGAGTTAATTTGATACTAGCTCCTAACTTCGTCTCCCAACTATCTTCGATGCACATGCTGAGTCCCGACGGAAAAAGTCATTCGTTCGACTCTCGTGCCAACGGATACGCCCGGGGTGAGGCACTTGCTGCCGTGATAGTGAAACCCCTTCAACGAGCCCTTGCGGACGGCGACACAATCCGCGCTGTCATTCGTGGCAGTGGAGCGAACCAGGATGGCAAGACCGTTGGAATCACCATTCCCGACGGAAAGGCACAGGCAGAGCTTATCCAGAAGACCTACGCCATGGCCGGGCTGGGACTGGACCGGACGGGGTATTTTGAGGCTCACGGCACTGGCACGCCTGTTGGTGACCCGATCGAGCTGAGCGCAATTGGCAGCAGCTTTGGAAAACAGCGTGACCAGGGCAATCCGCTGATTGTGGGAAGTGTAAAACCCAACATCGGTCACACCGAAGGGGCTGCGGGTCTAGCCGGTGTTATCAAGGCTGTTCTGGCCTTGGAGGCTGGTATCATCCCCCCTCTGGCGGACTTTCAGGAGCTGAACGAGAGGCTCCGGCTCGAAGATTGGAATCTGGAAATACCGCTTAAGCTGACTCCCTGGCCAACACCTGGTCTTCGGCGGGCCAGTGTTAACTCCTTCGGATTCGGCGGTGCAAATGCGCATGTCATCCTTGACGACGCCTACCATTACCTTAGGTCCCACGGGCTGGATGGACTCCACCAAACGAGGCTAATAGACAACGAGAACTCCTCTGATTCCGGCGTGGAGATGGACTCGGCAAGCAGCGATACCGGGGACAGCCAGCACAACAAGCTTTTCCTATTCTCCGCGTACGACGGGGCTGGTGTGAAACGGACAGAGGCGTCCTGGAAGGACTTCCTTGCCGGCCACCTTGCCAATAGTAAGGGGGTACAAGATCCGATCTCAATCAATGACCTCGCATATACACTCTCGAAGCGCCGGACGATCTTCGATTTCAGGAGCTTTGCTGTAGCCACATCGTTGCGGGAGCTCTCCACGAAGATAGAAGACGGCCTTCCCCGATTCAAGAGAACTTCTCGGCGGCCAAACGCTGCTTTTGTGTTCACGGGCCAGGGGGCTCAATGGCCTGCAATGGGCCGAGAGCTACTTTCCAACGCCGTGTTCCGTGCCAGCGTCAGCCGCAGTACTACCATTCTCGAACGCGAAGGCTGCAAGTGGGATGTCGTGGATGTCCTCTCCGACCCGAATGATCGGCGCATTGATGCCCCAGAATTTGCCCAGCCGATCTGCACCGTTGTACANGTGGCTCTTGTTGACCTGCTTGAGTCATGGGGTGTTCAACCCGGGGCAACTGTTGGACACTCCAGTGGAGAGGTTGCAGCAGCCTATGCGGCCAGGCTGCTCTCACAGGACGATGCAGTTCGTATTGGTTACTGGCGAGGCTTCTATAGTGAGCAGGTAAAAGACCGGCTTGGAGACCAGCGTGGTTCTATGATGGCAGTTGGTCTGTCAGAGGCCAAGGCAGACACATATCTCAGCCAGGCCCCCCCAGGTAGCGTGGTCATAGCGTGTGTCAATAGCCCTTCCAGTGTCACCCTGTCCGGCGAAGAAAGCGCGATTGACACGCTGGAAAAGATTATCCAGGGTGACGGTCACTTTGCGCGCAAGCTTCGTGTGCAGGTTGCGTATCACTCCCCTCACATGAAGGCTGTTGCGGACGAGTTCCTCAGTGCTGTTGGCACCATAGAACCGCGCTCCTCTGATGTCCCCATGTTCAGCTCGGTCACTGAAACCCGCGTTGCGGAGCCCGGGACCCTCGTTGCCTCCTACTGGATGCAAAATCTAATCTCGCCAGTTAGATTCTCTGGTGCTTTAACTGATTTACTCAACTACACCCCTGGGGGGAAAGCGAGGCCTCATCGGCGCCGTCCCGGTGCCACTGTCTGGAGCACATTGGTTGAGGTCGGTCCCCACGAGGCCCTTAAAGGACCCTGCCGTCAGATAATGTCGGCCTGGGATACCAAAGCAGCGGATCAGATCAGCTACCTTTCTCTCCTCAGCCGCGGTAAGCACGCCGTTGAGACAGCGCTCACTGCGGCCGGTCTGCTCTGGGCGTCCGGCCACCCGATCAGCATGGACGAGGTGAACCAGTATCCCAGCGGTGCGCAGAGGGTGATTCCAGATCTCCCACCATACCCCTGGAATCATGAGAAGGGGTTCTGGCACGAACCCGCGGCTTCGGTCTCAGCACGGCTCAGGAAACAACCGAGAACTGAGTTACTGGGTATGCCAATGGTGCACCAGCCCCCGTCCGAACAGAGCTGGCAGAACTATCTCTCTGTCGCAGAATGTCCCTGGCAAACCGACCATGTCATTACCGGGGCTGTTCTGTATCCTGGTGCCGGACATTTGATCATGGCCTTTGAAGCAGCGCAACGTCTAGCTACAGGAGACCGAACGCTAAAAGGCGTTTCCTTCTCCGACGTGCATTTCGACAAGGGTCTGGTCATCCCGCTGGATGATCAAACGATAGAAACACGACTGGTGACCCGGCCTCACGGCCAGCTGGAAGACTGGTACCATTACACGCTGTACTCAGTGGAGACAGGAGGCTCCTGGACAAAGCACTCCTGGGGCACAATTAGCCTGCAATACAACGATGCGGTCAGCGCGAACCAGAGGAAACGTTACCAAGAAGAATATAATTACCGCCGCAATCATGCCTCCCACCCGCTGGATATCCCAGCTTTCTACGACCAACTCCGGCTGATTGGAACAGAGTATGGCTCGACATTCCGTAACTTGACCGAGGCCGCCGTAGTCCCCGGGGAACACACCGGCGTGGGCACCATCAGCATCCCAGATACAAAATCAATGATGCCGCATGAGTTCGAGTACCCTCACCTCATTCACCCATCAACACTAGACGCCATTTTCCACCTGATCTTCGTGGCCATGAGCGAGGGCAATGCGCTCGCCGAAACCGCCATCCCTACAGCCGTGGACCGTATATTCATCTCCACCGACTTGCCTCGGGGGGTCGGGGCAACGTACACGGGCTTTAGCCACGCTGGTGCTCGGTCAGGTCGAGACTCCACGGGTTCTATTGTTGTCTCGGATGGGGACTGGTCTGCGGGGCCTAAGATCGTCGTTGAAGGAATGGTGGTTACAGAGGTGTCTTCCGGTGCCTCTGGGCCTTCGAACCCGCTGTTGACTCCTGGTGGCCAAGGCCGCATTGCCACACTCGAATGGAAAGAAGATGTAGATGCTCTTGTCGGACCAGCGGCGGAAGTGTGGCTGGGCCAACTAGCAACAAGCAGTTTTGACGCATGGACCGGGTCGTGCAAGGCTGCTGGGTGTCTGGATGCCTGGTTGGCACTGGCTTGCTTTAAAGACACTGACCTTCGCACCCTCTTTATGCAGCCAAGCGGCTGGGAGGGTAGTTTCGACCTATTGAAGAAGTATGGCACCAAGGATAGGACACGATATCGTTTCAAACAAACAGCCGTTGTGGAGAGTACGGAGAACGAGGCGCAGGAAGTCCAGGGTATTCTGGCAGAGAATGGAATCGCGGCTTCGTGCTCTACTCTTGATCTCTCGGTCGTCAGCAAGGAAGCCATATCGCAGTTGGGGACGTTCGACATCATCATTGCGGACTCGACTTCAGCTCCTGGATTTTCTGGCCTGGCTACTTTGTTGAGCCAGGACGGCAGGCTGGCTATAATCCAACGGCGCGGCCACTTTGAAGACGACAGCTTGAACGAAGGAGGCCTGGAGGGCATAGTGGCATTCAAATCCACGCAAGACAGTTCTACTATTTCCATTTCCGGGCTCGCCTCGCAAAGGGATCCGGTTATTGCTGACTTGAGCGAGATCGTGCTATTACGACACGCAGACGCTGCCCCTGCCACAAAGGCACTGGAGGAACAACTGAATGTCCAACTTACCTCTCTTGGACCTTCTGTACGGAGTACTACCTTGGCAGATGCAGGGGACGTTTCCGGAAAGACAGTGATCTCCCTGTTAGAGGCTGATCGACCCTTCGTCATCTCATGGACCGCCGAAGAGTTTGAGCAGTTCCGCCATATAACGAGGGCAAGCTATCTACTATGGATTACCCGTGGAGGCTTGCTAGCTGCAGGAGAGGCATCGCTCGACTATGCTTCATCCACCGGTCTTCTGCGCACAGTTCGTGTTGAAAAGCCGCAGATCAAGCTGCCTCATCTCGATCTTTCACGGGACCTTGACCTAACTTCATCAAAGGCAGTCGAGCTAACACTATCTGCACTGCGCTCGAGCATCAAAGAGTCCGCAAAGGAGAAGAATCTGGATATGGAATATGCAGAGGCAAACGGGCTGCTATACGTTCCTAGAGCGCAAGGACACGTAGCCCTAGACCACGAACTCGCCCTATGTGCCGGAGCAGTGACCGAAATACAAGGTACATTGTATCAGCCCGGCGTAAGTCGACGCCTTGAGGCATCCGATCCAGGGGACGTGTCGAAGCTGCGGTGGGTGCCCGCCGAGCAGCTGCAGAGCAGCCTAGCAGATCTTGAGGTTGAAGTTCAGGTTTCCCACATTGGGCTGGAGCACAGTAGGTGCGAGCGTTCCTTTCTGACAAGGGAGGCGCGTCAAGTCCTCAACTCGCCCGTCTTGTCGTCGGAACTATCACGCAAGTTGGAGGGAAGATTTCCCGACTCATTCCTGGCGACCAGGTCCTTGCCCTGCACCAGACCCCCTTCCATACACACCTGCGTGTGTCCGAAACGATTGTACGAAAAATCCCAGCCTCTCAATCACAGGCCACTGCCTCCCATCTCCCAGTAATCGCAGCCTATGCCTGGCATACCCTTGTTAACATCGCAGGGTTCAAGGCCCGGCAGAAGGTGTTCGTGAATGGTGCGAGTGACAGCCTAGGAGGGCTTATTGTTCAGTTGGCACAGCTACTAAAAGTCGAGGTCTTTGAATCCGTCAACTCGGAGACTGAACAGGAAATACTTAGGGAAACCTACAATCTGCCTGCAAACCACGTATTGCGCATTCCACACTCAGCCGCTTGGAGGGCCGATATTGAAGCAGCCACCGGCGGTGGGAAACTCGATATTGTGATCAACACCGCGGACGCAGACGCCGCTATTCGCAGGCTCTGCGCATCTATAGCGGATGGTGGACGCTTTGTAGACGTTACACAGCAACTTGATCCCTCGCTACTGGACCCAAAGCTGTTCCAGCGCAACGTGGGCCTGTTTTTCCTTGACCTGAACTCCATTCCGGATGATCAGCTACTTGCTCTTGTTGACAAGTCCTTGGATTTGATTCGAACAGGGGTTCTAGTTTCCAACCATAACGAGTCGGCCGTGTATTCAGTATCTGACTTTTCAGAGGCACTGGTGCATGCTTCGCGCTCGCAGCAGGACGTGGTAATTGAGCTTTCCCCAACCGCCACGGTTCCTGTGCTTCCGCCTCCACTGGCGCCTCTTCAGCTCAAGGCGGATGGAACATATATCCTTGCAGGAGGACTAGGTGCGCTTGGGCTTACTATTGCAGACAACCTCTGCATGCATGGTGCAAGGCATTTAGTCTTCCTCAGCCGCTCCGGCGCGACCAACCAAAGACAACAGGAAGCCCTCCAAAGATTTAGAGTACGCGGCTGTGAAGTTAATGTATTCAAATGCGATGTGACCGACAAGCAGCAGGTGCAAGCGATTGCCGCCGAAATTCGAGAGAAATCCTGGAACGTGAGCGGGGTTGTGCAATTGGCAATGGTTCTCCGTGTATGCAATATCTTCCCTACTCCCTAGGCCTTGGTGGGTTGCACGTACGCCGGAGTTCTTCGCGCCCGGATTGGCTGCTGGGCTGCCCGCGACCCGGCGGTGCTCCACTTCCTGGACAGGACTAGCTTACTTTTGATTAATGAGATCTATC